>NW_027646138.1:600000-860000 GCF_951394435.1 Stenella coeruleoalba
TTAGGGGGAGCGTGCGTGTGAGGGCGCGGGTTAGTGTTAGCGTACGGGTTAGGATTAGGGGACGGGTGAGGGTCAGGCTTCGGGGAAGGGTTAGGGTTAGGGTTCGGGCTAGGGTTAGGGTTAGGGGACGGGGACGGTTTAGGGTCCAGGTGAGGGTAGGTCAACGCTTTAGGGGGAGCGTGCGTGTGAGGGCGTGGGTTAGTGTTAGCGTATGTGTTAGAATTAGGGGACGGGTGAGGGTCAGGCTTCGGGGAAGGGTTAGGGTTAGGGTTCGGGCTAGGGTTAGGGTTACGGGACAGGGACGGTTTAGGGTCCAGGTGAGGGTACGGCAACGCTTTAGGGGGAGCATGCGTGTGAGGGCGTGGGTTAGTGTTAGCGTACGGGTTAGGAGTAGGGGACGGGTGAGGGTCAGGCTTCGGGGAAGGGTTAGTGTTAGGGTTCGGGCTAGGGTTAGGGTTAGGGACGGGGACGGTTTAGGGTCCAGGTGAGGATACGGCAACACTTTATGGGGAGCGTGCGTGTGAGGGCGAGGGTTAGTGTTAGCGTACGGGTTAGGATTAGGGGACGGGTGAGGGTCAGGCTTCGGGGAAGGGTTAGGGTTAGGGTTCGGGCTAGGGTTAGGGTTAGGGGACGGGGACGGTTTAGGGTCCAGGTGAGGGTACGGCAACGCTTTAGGGGGAGAGTGCGTGTGAGGGCGCGGGTTAGTGTTAGCGTACGGGTTAGGATTGGGGACGGGTGAGGGTCAGGCTTCGGGGAAGGGTTAGGGTTAGGGTTCGGGCTAGGGTTAGGCTTAGGGGACGGGGACGGTTTAGGGTCCAGGTGACGGTACGGCAACGCTTTAGGGGGAGCGTGCGTGTGAGGGCGCGGGTTAGTGTTAGCGTACGGGTTAGGATTAGGGGACGGGTGAGGGTCAGGCTTCGGGGAAGGGTTAGGGTTAGGGTTCGGGCTAGGGTTAGGGTTAGGGGACGGGGACGGTTTCGGGTCCAGGTGAGGGTATGGCAATGCTTTAGGGGGAGCGTGCGTGTGAGGGCGCGGGTTAGTGTTAGCGTACGGGTTAGGATTAGGGGACGGGTGAGGGTCAGGCTTTGGGGAAGGGTTAGGGTTAGGGTTCGGGCTAGGGTTAGGGTGACGGGACAGGGACGGTTTAGGGTCCAGGTGAGGGTACGGCAACGCTTTAGGGGGAGCGTGTGTGTGAGGGCGTGGGTTAGTGTTAGCGTACGGGTTAGGAGTAGGGGACGGTTGAGGGTCAGGCTTCGGGGAAGGGTTAGGGTTAGGGTTCGGGCTAGGGTTAGGGTTAGGGACGGGGACGGTTTAGGGTCCAGGTGAGGATACGGCAACGCTTTAGGGGGAGCGTGTGTGTGAGGGCGCGGGTTAGTGTTAGCGTATGGGTTAGAATTAGGGGACGGGTGAGGGTCAGGCTTCGGGGAAGGGTTAGGGTTAGGGTTCGGGCTAGGGTTAGGGTGACGGGACAGGGACGGTTTAGGGTCCAGGTGAGGGTACGGCAACGCTTTAGGGGGAGCGTGTGTGTGAGGGCGTGGGTTAGTGTTAGCGTACGGGTTAGGATTGGGGACGGGTGAGGGTCAGGCTTCGGGAAGGGTTAGGGTTAGGGTTCGGGCTAGGGTTAGGGTTAGGGGACGGGGACGGTTTAGGGTCCAGGTGAGGGTACGGCAACGCTTTAGGGGGAGCATGCGTGTGAGGGCGCGGGTTAGTGTTAGCGTACGGGTTAGGATTAGGGGACGGGTGAGGGTCAGGCTTCGGGGAAGGGTTAGGGTTAGGGTTTGGGCTAGGGTTAGGGTTAGGGGACGGGGACGGTTTAGGGTCCAGGTGAAGGTACGGCAACGCTTTAGGGGGAGCGTGCGTGTGAGGGCGCGGGTTAGTGTTAGCGTACGGGTTAGGATTAGGGGACGGGTGAGGGTCAGGCTTCGGGGAAGGGTTAGGGGTAGGGTTCGGGCTAGGGTTAGGGTTAGGGGACGGGGACGGTTTCCGGTCCAGGTGAGGGTACGGCAATGCTTTAGGGGGAGCGTGCGTGTGAAGGCGCGGGTTAGTGTTAGCGTACGTGTTAGGATTAGGGGACGGGTGAGGGTCAGGCTTCGGGGAAGGGTTAGGGTTAGGGTTCGGGCTAGGGTTAGGGTTAGGGGACGGGGACGGTTTAGGGTCCAGGTGAGGGTACGGCAACGCTTTAGGGGGAGCGTGCGTGTGAGGGCGCGGGTTAGTGTTAGCGTACGGGTTAGGATTAGGGGACGGGTGCGGGTCAGGCTTCGGGGAAGGGTTAGGGTTAGGGTTCAGGCTAGGGTTAGGGTTAGGGGATGGGGACTGTTTAGTGTCTAGGTGAGGGTACGGCAACGCTTTAGGGGGAGCGTGCGTGTGAGGGCGTGGGTTAGTGTTAGTGTACGGTTTAGGATTAAGGGACGGGTGAGGGTCAGGCTTCGGGGAAGGGTTAGGGTTAGGGGTCGGGCTAGGGTTAGGGTTAGGGGACGGGGACGGTTTAGGGTCCAGGTGAGGGTACGGCAACGCTTTAGGGGGAGCGTGCGTGTGAGGGCGCGGGTTAGTGTTAGCGTACGGGTTATGATTAGGGAACGGGTGAGGGTCAAGCTTCGGGGAAATGTTAGGGTTACGGTTCGGGCTAGGGTTAGGGTTAGGGGACGGGGACGGTTTAGGGTCCAGGTGAGGGTACGGCAACGCTTTAGGGGGAGCGTGCGTGTGAGGGCGCGGGTTAGTGTTAGCGTACGGTTTAGGATTAGGGGACGGGTGAGTGTCAGGCTTCGGGGAAGGGTTAGGGTTAGGGTTCGGGCTAGGGTTAGGGTTAGGGGACTGGGACGGTTTAGGGTCCAGGTGAGGGTACAGAAACGCTTTAGGGGGTGCGTGCGTGTGAGGGCGCGGGTTATTGTTAGCGTACGGGTTAGGATTAGGGGACGGGTGAGGGTCAGGCTTCGGGGAAGGGTTAGGGTTAGGGTTCGGGCTAGGGTTAGTGTTAGGGGACGGGGACGGTTTAGGGTCCAGGTGAGGGTACGGCAAGGCTTTAGGCGGAGCGTGCGTGTGAGGGCGCGGGTTAGTGTTAGCGTACGGGTTAGGATTAGGGGACGGGTGAGGGTCAGGCTTCGGGGAAGGGTTAGGGTTAGGGTTCGGGCTAGGGTTAGGGTTAGGGGACGGGGACGGTTTAGGGTCCAGGTGAGGGTACGGCAACGCTTTAGGGGGAACATGAGTGTGAGGGCGCGGGTTAGTGTTAGCGTACGGGTTAGGATTAGGGGACGGGTGAGGGTCAGGCTTCGGGGAAGGGTTAGGGTTAGGGTTCGGGCTAGGGTTAGGGTTAGGGGACGGAGACGGTTTCGGGTCCAGGTGAGGGTACGGCAACGCTTTAGGTGGAGCGTGCATGTGAGGGCGCGGGTTACTGTTAGCGTACGGGTTAGGATTAGGGGACGGGTGAGGGTCAGGCTTCGGGGAAGGGTTAGGGTTAGGGTTCGGGCTAGGGTTAGCGTTAGGGGACGGGGACGGTTTAGGGTCCAGGTGAGGGTACGGCAACGCTTTAGGGGGAGCGTGCGTGTGAGGGCGCGGGTTAGTGTTAGCGTACGGGTTAGGATTAGGGGACGGGTGAGGGTCAGGCTTCGGGGAAGGGTTAGGGTTAGGGTTCGGGCTAGGGTTAGGGTTAGGGGACGGGGACGGTTTAGGGTCCAGGTGAGGGTACGGCAACGCTTTAGGGGGAGCGTGCGTGTGAGGGCGCGGGTTAGTGTTAGCGTACGGGTTAGGATTAGGGGACGGGTGAGGGTCAGGCTTCGGGGAAGGGTTAGGGTTAGGGTTCGGGCTAGGGTTAGGGTTAGGGGACGGGGACGGTTTAGGGTCCAGGTGAGGGTACGGCAACGCTTTAGGGGGAGCGTGCGTGTGAGGGCGCGGGTTAGTGTTAGCGTACGGGTTAGGATTAGGGGACGGGTGAGGGTCAGGCTTCGGGGAAGGGTTAGGGTTAGGGTTCGGGCTAGGGTTAGGGTTAGGGGACGGGGACGGTTTAGGGTCCAGGTGAGGGTACGTCAACGCTTTAGGGGGAGCGTGCGTGTGAGGGCGTGGGTTAGTGTTAGCGTATGTGTTAGAATTAGGGGACGGGTGAGGGTCAGGCTTCGGGGAAGGGTTAGGGTTAGGGTTCGGGCTAGGGTTAGGGTTACGGGACAGGGACGGTTTAGGGTCCAGGTGAGGGTACGGCAACGCTTTAGGGGGAGCGTGCGTGTGAGGGCGTGGGTTAGTGTTAGCGTACGGGTTAGGAGTAGGGGACGGGTGAGGGTCAGGCTTCGGGGAAGGGTTAGTGTTAGGGTTCGGGCTAGGGTTAGGGTTAGGGACGGGGACGGTTTAGGGTCCAGGTGAGGATACGGCAACACTTTATGGGGAGCGTGCGTGTGAGGGCGAGGGTTAGTGTTAGCGTACGGGTTAGGATTAGGGGACGGGTGAGGGTCAGGCTTCGGGGAAGGGTTAGGGTTAGGGTTCGGGCTAGGGTTAGGGTTAGGGGACGGGGACGGTTTAGGGTCCAGGTGAGGGTACGGCAACGCTTTAGGGGGAGAGTGCGTGTGAGGGCGCGGGTTAGTGTTAGCGTACGGGTTAGGATTGGGGACGGGTGAGGGTCAGGCTTCGGGGAAGGGTTAGGGTTAGGGTTCGGGCTAGGGTTAGGCTTAGGGGACGGGGACGGTTTAGGGTCCAGGTGACGGTACGGCAACGCTTTAGGGGGAGCGTGCGTGTGAGGGCGCGGGTTAGTGTTAGCGTACGGGTTAGGATTAGGGGACGGGTGAGGGTCAGGCTTCGGGGAAGGGTTAGGGTTAGGGTTCGGGCTAGGGTTAGGTTTAGGGTACGGGGACGGTTTAGGGTCCAGGTGAGGGTACGGCAACGCTTTAGGGGGAGCGTGCGTGTGAGGGCGCGGGTTAGTGTTAGCGTACGGGTTAGGATTAGGGGACGGGTGAGGGTCAAGCTTCGGGGAAGGGTTAGGGTTAGGGTTCGGGCTAGGGTTAGGGTTAGGGGACGGGGACGGTTTAGGGTCCAGGTGAGGGTACGGCAACGCTTTAGGGGGAGCGTGCGTGTGAGGGCGCGGGTTAGTGTTAGCGTACGGGTTAGGATTAGGGGACGGGTGAGGGTCAGGCTTCGGGGAAGGGTTAGGGTTAGGGTTCGGGCTAGGGTTAGTGTTAGGGGACGGGGACGGTTTCGGGTCCAGGTGAGGGTACGGCAACGCTTTAGGGGGAGCGTGCGTGTGAGGGCGCGGGTTAGTGTTAGCGTACGGGTTAGGATTAGGGGACGGATGAGGGTCAAGCTTCGGGGAAGGGTTAGGGTTAGGGTTTGGGCTAGGGTTAGGGTTAGGGGACGGGGACGGTTTAGGGTCCAGGTGAGGGTACGGCAACGCTTTAGGGGGAGCGTGCGTGTGAGGGCGCGGGTTAGTTGTAGTGTACGGGTTAGGATTAGGGGACGGGTGAGTGTCAGGCTTCGGGGAAGGGTTAGGGTTAGGGTTCGGGCTAGGGTTAGGGTTAGGGGACGGGGACGGTTTAGGGTCCAGGTGAGGGTACGGCAACGCTTTAGGGGGAGCGTGCGTGTGAGGGCGCGGGTTAGTGTTAGCGTACGGGTTAGGATTAGGGGACGGGTGAGGGTCAGGCTTCGGGGAAGGGTTAGGGTTAGGGTTCGGGCTAGGGTTAGGGTTAGGGGACGGGGACGGTTTAGGGTCCAGGTGAGGGTACGGCAACGCTTTAGGCGGAGCGTGCGTGTGAGGGCGCGGGTTAGTGTTAGCGTACGGGTTAGGATTAGGGGACGGGTGAGGGTCAGGCTTCGTGGAAGGGTTAGGGTTAGGGTTTGGGCTAGGGTTAGGGTTAGGGGACGGGGACGGTTTCGGGTCCAGGTGAGGGTACGGCAACGCTTTAGGGGGAACGTGCGTGTGAGGGCGCGGGTTAGTGTTAGCGTACGGGTTAGGATTAGGGGACGGGTGAGGGTCAGGCTTCGGGGAAGGGTTAGGGTTAGGGTTCGGGCTAGGGTTAGGGTTAGGTGACGGAGACGGTTTCGGGTCCAGGTGAGGGTACGGCAACGCTTTAGGGGGAGCGTGCGTGTGAGGGCGCGGGTTAGTGTTAGCGTACGGGTTAGGATTAGGTGACGGGTGAGGGTCAGGCTTCGGGGAAGGGTTAGGGTTAGGGTTCGGGCTAGGGTTAGCGTTAGGGGACGGGGACGGTTTAGGGTCCAGGTGAGGGTACGGCAACGCTTTAGGGGGAGCGTGCGTGTGAGGGCGCGGGTTAGTGTTAGCGTACGGGTTAGGATTAGGGGACGGGTGAGGGTCAGGCTTCGGGGAAGTGTTAGGGTTAGGGTTCGGGCTAGGGTTAGCGTTAGGGGACGGGGACGGTTTAGGGTCCAGGTGAGGGTACGGCAACGCTTTAGGGGGAGCGTGCGTGTGAGGGCGCGGGTTAGTGTTAGCGTACGGGTTAGGATTAGGGGACGGGTGAGGGTCAGGCTTCGGGGAAGGGTTAGGGTTAGGGTTCGGGCTAGGGTTAGGGTTAGGGGACGGGGACGGTTTAGGGTCCAGGTGAGGGTACGGCAACGCTTTAGGGGGAGCGTGCGTGTGAGGGCGCGGGTTAGGGTTAGCGTACGGGTTAGGATTAGGGGACGGGTGAGGGTCAGGCTTCGGGGAAGGGTTAGGGTTAGGGTTCGGGCTAGGGTTAGGGTTAGGGGACGGGGACGGTTTCGGGTCCAGGTGAGGGTACGGCAACGCTTTAGGGGGAGCGTGCGTGTGAGGGCGCGGGTTAGTGTTAGCGTACGGGTTAGGATTAGGGGACGGGTGAGGGTCAGGCTTCGGGGAAGGCTTAGGGTTAGGGTTCGGGCTAGGGTTAGGCTTAGGTGACGGGGACGGTTTAGGGTCCAGGTGAGGGTACGGCAACGCTTTAGGGGGAGCGTGCGTGTGAGGGCGCGGGTTAGTGTTAGCGTACGGGTTAGGATTAGGGGACGGGTGAGGGTCAGGCTTCGGGGAAGGATTAGGGTTAGGGTTCGGGCTAGGGTTAGGGTTAGGGGATGGGGACGGTTTCGGGTCCAGGTGAGGGTACGGCAACGCTTTAGGGGGAACGTGCGTGTGAGGGCGCGGGTTAGTGTTAGCGTACGGGTTAGGATTAGGGGACGGGTGAGGGTCAGGCTTCGGGGAAGGGTTAGGGTTAGGGTTCGGGCTAGGGTTAGGGTTAGGTGACGGAGACGGTTTCGGGTCCAGGTGAGGGTACGGCAACGCTTTAGGGGGAGCGTGCATGTGAGGGCGCGGGTTAGTGTTAGCGTACGGGTTAGGATTAGGGGACGGGTGAGGGTCAGGCTTCGGGGAAGGGTTAGGGTTAGGGTTCGGGCTAGGGTTAGCGTTAGGGGACGGGGACGGTTTAGGGTCCAGGTGAGGGTACGGCAACGCTTTAGGGGGAGCGTGCGTGTGAGGGCGCGGGTTAGTGTTAGCGTACGGGTTAGGATTAGGGGACGGGTGAGGGTCAGGCTTCGGGGAAGGGTTAGGGTTAGGGTTCGGGCTAGGGTTAGGGTTAGGGGACGGGGACGGTTTAGGGTCCAGGTGAGGGTACGGCAACGCTTTAGGGGGAGCGTGCGTGTGAGGGCGCGGGTTAGTGTTAGCGTACGGGTTAGGATTAGGGGACGGGTGAGGGTCAGGCTTCGGGGAAGGGTTAGGGTTAGGGTTCGGGCTAGGGTTAGGGTTAGAGGACGGGGACGGTTTCGGGTCCAGGTGAGGGTACGGCAACGCTTTAGGGGGAGCGTGCGTGTGAGGGCGCGGGTTAGTGTTAGCGTACGGGTTAGGATTAGGGGACGGGTGAGGGTCAGGCTTCGGGGAAGGGTTAGGGTTAGGGTTCGGGCTAGGGTTAGGGTTAGGGGACGGGGACGCTTTAGGGTCCAGGTGAGGGTACGGCAACGCTTTAGGGGGAGCGTGCGTGTTAGGGCGCGGGTTAGTGTTAGTGTACGGGTTAGGATTAGGGGACGGGTGAGGGTCAGGCTTCGGGGAAGGGTTAGGGTTAGGGTTCGGGCTAGGGTTAGGGTTAGGGGACGGGGACGGTTTAGGGTCCAGGTGAGGGTACGGCAACGCTTTAGGGGGAGCGTGCGTGTGAGGGCACGGGTTAGTGTTAGTGTACGGGTTAGGATTAGGGGACGGGTGAGGGTCAGGCTTCGGGGAAGGGTTAGAGTTAGGGTTCGGGCTAGGGTTAGGGTTAGGGGACGGGGACGGTTTAGGGTCCAGGTGAGGGTACGGCAACGCTTTAGGGTGAGCGTGCGTGTGAGGGCACGGGTTAGTGTTAGCGTACGGGTTAGGATTAGGGGACGGGTGAGTGTCAGGCTTCGGGGAAGGGTTAGGGTTAGGGTTCGGGCTAGGGTTAGGGTTAGGGGACGGGGACGGTTTAGGGTCCAGGTGAGGGTACGGCAACGCTTTAGGGGGAGCGTGCGTGTGAGGGCGCGGGTTAGTGTTAGCGTACGGTTTAGGATTAGGGGACGGGTGAGGGTCAGGCTTCGGGGAAGGGTTAGGGTTAGGGTTCGGGCTAGGGTTAGGGTTAGGGGACGGGGACGGTTTAGGGTCCAGGTGAGGGTATGGCAATGCTTTAGGGGGAGCGTGCGTGTGAGGGCGCGGGTTAGTGTTAGCATACGGGTTAGGATTAGGGGACGGGTGAGGGTCAGGCTTCGGGGAAGGGTTAGGGTTAGGGTTCGGGCTAGGGTTAGGGTGACGGGACAGGGACGGTTTAGGGTCCAGGTGAGGGTATGGCAACGCTTTAGGGGGAGCGTGTGTGTGAGGGCGTGGGTTAGTGTTAGCGTACGGGTTAGGAGTAGGGGACGGTTGAGGGTCAGGCTTCGGGGAAGGGTTAGGGTTAGGGTTCGGGCTAGGGTTAGGGTTAGGGACGGGGACGGTTTAGGGTCCAGGTGAGGATACGGCAACGCTTCAGGGGGAGCGTGCGTGTGAGGGCGCGGGTTAGTGTTAGCGTACGGGTTAGGATTAGGGGACGGGTGAGGGTCAGGCTTCGGGGAAGGGTTAGGGTTAGGGTTCGGGCTAGGGTTAGCGTTAGGGGACGGGGACGGTTTAGGGTCCAGGTGAGGGTACGGCAACGCTTTAGGGGGAGCGTGCGTGTGAGGGCGCGGGTTAGTGTTAGCGTACGGGTTAGGATTAGGGGACGGGTGAGGGTCAGGCTTCGGGGAAGGGTTAGGGTTAGGGTTCGGGCTAGGGTTAGGGTTAGGGGACGGGGACGGTTTAGGGTCCAGGTGAGGGTACGGCAACGCTTTAGGGGGAGCGTGCGTGTGAGGGCGCGGGTTAGTGTTAGCGTACGGGTTAGGATTAGGGGACGGGTGAGGGTCAGGCTTCGGGGAAGGGTTAGGGTTAGGGTTCGGGCTAGGGTTAGGGTTAGGGGACGGGGACGGTTTAGGGTCCAGGTGAGGGTACGGCAACGCTTTAGGGGGAGCGTGCGTGTGAGGGCGCGGGTTAGTGTTAGCGTACGGGTTAGGATTAGGGGACGGGTGAGGGTCAGGCTTCGGGGAAGGGTTAGGGTTAGGGTTTGGGCTAGGGTTAGGGTTAGGGGACGGGGACGGTTTAGGGTCCAGGTGAGGGTACGTCAACGCTTTAGGGGGAGCGTGCGTGTGAGGGCGCGGGTTAGTGTTAGCGTACGGGTTAGGATTAGGGGACGGGTGAGTGTCAGGCTTCGGGGAAGGGTTAGGGTTAGGGTTCGGGCTAGGGTTAGGGTTAGGGGACGGGGACGGTTTCGGGTCCAGGTGAGGGTACAGCAACGCTTTAGGGGGAGCGTGCGTGTGAGGGCGCGGGTTAGTGTTAGCGTACGGGTTAGGATTAGGGGACGGGTGAGGGTCAGGCTTCGGGGAAGGGTTAGGGTTAGGGTTCGGGCTAGGGTTAGGGTTAGGGGACGGGGACGGTTTAGGGTCCAGGTGAGGGTACGGCCACGCTTTAGGGGGAGCGTGCGTGTGAGGGTGCGGGTTAGTGTTAGCGTACGGGTTAGGATTAGGGGACGGGTGAGTGTCAGGCTTCGGGGAAGGGTTAGGGTTAGGGTTCGGGCTAGGGTTAGGGTTAGGGGACGGGGACGGTTTAGGGTCCAGGTGAGGGTACGGCAACGCTTTAGGGGGAGCGTGCGTGTGAGGGCGCGGGTTAGTGTTAGCGTACGGGTTAGGATTAGGGGACGGGTGAGGGTCAGGCTTCGGGGAAGGGTTAGGGTTAGTGTTCGGGCTAGGGTTAGGGTTAGGGGACGGGGACGGTTTCGGGTCCAGGTGAGGGTATGGCAATGCTTTAGGGGGAGCGTGCGTGTGAGGGCGCGGGTTAGTGTTAGCGTACGGGTTAGGATTAGGGGACGAGTGAGGGTCAGGCTTGGGGGAAGGGTTAGGGTTAGGGTTCGGGCTAGGGTTAGGGTTAGGGGACGGGGACGGTTTAGGGTCCAGGTGAGGGTACGGCAACGCTTTAGGGGGAGCGTGCGTGTGAGGGCGCGGGTTAGTGTTAGCGTATGTGTTAGAATTAGGGGACGGGTGAGGGTCAGGCTTCGGGGAAGGGTTAGGGTTAGGGTTCGGGCTAGGGTTAGGGTTACGGGACAGGGACGGTTTAGGGTCCAGGTGAGGGTACGGTAACGCTTTAGGGGGAGCGTGCGTGTGAGGGCGTGGGTTAGTGTTAGCGTACGGGTTAGGAGTAGGGGACGGTTGAGGGTCAGGCTTCGGGGAAGGGTTAGGGTTAGGGTTCGGGCTAGGGTTAGGGTTAGAGACGGGGACGGTTTAGGGTCCAGGTGAGGATACGGCAACACTTTATGGGGAGCGTGCGTGTGAGGGCGAGGGTTAGTGTTAGCGTACGGGTTAGGATTAGGGGACGTGTGAGGGTCAGGCTTCGGGGAAGGGTTAGGGTTAGGGTTCGGGCTAGGGTTAGGGTTAGGGGACGGGGACGGTTTCCGGTCCAGGTGAGGGTACGGCAATGCTTTAGGGGGAGCGTGCGTGTGAAGGCGCGGGTTAGTGTTAGCGTACGTGTTAGGATTAGGGGACGGGTGAGGGTCAGGCTTCGGGGAAGGGTTAGGGTTAGGGTTCGGGCTAGGGTTAGGGTTAGGGGACGGGGACGGTTTAGGGTCCAGGTGAGGGTACGGCAACGCTTTAGGGGGAGCGTGCGTGTGAGGGCGCGGGTTAGTGTTAGCGTACGGGTTAGGATTAGGGGACGGGTGCGGGTCAGGCTTCGGGGAAGGGTTAGGGTTAGGGTTCAGGCTAGGGTTAGGGTTAGGGGATGGGGACTGTTTAGTGTCTAGGTGAGGGTACGGCAACGCTTTAGGGGGAGCGTGCGTGTGAGGGCGTGGGTTAGTGTTAGTGTACGGTTTAGGATTAAGGGACGGGTGAGGGTCAGGCTTCGGGGAAGGGTTAGGGTTAGGGTCGGGCTAGGGTTAGGGTTAGGGGACGGGGACGGTTTAGGGTCCAGGTGAGGGTACGGCAACGCTTTAGGGGGGAGCGTGCGTGTGAGGGCGCGGGTTAGTGTTAGCGTACGGGTTATGATTAGGGAACGGGTGAGGGTCAAGCTTCGGGGAAATGTTAGGGTTACGGTTCGGGCTAGGGTTAGGGTTAGGGGACGGGGACGGTTTAGGGTCCAGGTGAGGGTACGGCAACGCTTTAGGGGGAGCGTGCGTGTGAGGGCGCGGGTTAGTGTTAGCGTACGGTTTAGGATTAGGGGACGGGTGAGTGTCAGGCTTCGGGGAAGGGTTAGGGTTAGGGTTCGGGCTAGGGTTAGGGTTAGGGGACTGGGACGGTTTAGGGTCCAGGTGAGGGTACAGAAACGCTTTAGGGGGTGCGTGCGTGTGAGGGCGCGGGTTATTGTTAGCGTACGGGTTAGGATTAGGGGACGGGTGAGGGTCAGGCTTCGGGGAAGGGTTAGGGTTAGGGTTCGGGCTAGGGTTAGTGTTAGGGGACGGGGACGGTTTAGGGTCCAGGTGAGGGTACGGCAAGGCTTTAGGCGGAGCGTGCGTGTGAGGGCGCGGGTTAGTGTTAGCGTACGGGTTAGGATTAGGGGACGGGTGAGGGTCAGGCTTCGGGGAAGGGTTAGGGTTAGGGTTCGGGCTAGGGTTAGGGTTAGGGGACGGGGACGGTTTAGGGTCCAGGTGAGGGTACGGCAACGCTTTAGGGGGAACATGAGTGTGAGGGCGCGGGTTAGTGTTAGCGTACGGGTTAGGATTAGGGGACGGGTGAGGGTCAGGCTTCGGGGAAGGGTTAGGGTTAGGGTTCGGGCTAGGGTTAGGGTTAGGGGACGGAGACGGTTTCGGGTCCAGGTGAGGGTACGGCAACGCTTTAGGTGGAGCGTGCATGTGAGGGCGCGGGTTAGTGTTAGCGTACGGGTTAGGATTAGGGGACGGGTGAGGGTCAGGCTTCGGGGAAGGGTTAGGGTTAGGGTTCGGGCTAGGGTTAGCGTTAGGGGACGGGGACGGTTTAGGGTCCAGGTGAGGGTACGGCAACGCTTTAGGGGGAGCGTGCGTGTGAGGGCGCGGGTTAGTGTTAGCGTACGGGTTAGGATTAGGGGACGGGTGAGGGTCAGGCTTCGGGGAAGGGTTAGGGTTAGGGTTCGGGCTAGGGTTAGGGTTAGGGGACGGGGACGGTTTAGGGTCCAGGTGAGGGTACGGCAACGCTTTAGGGGGAGCGTGCGTGTGAGGGCGCGGGTTAGTGTTAGCGTACGGGTTAGGATTAGGGGACGGGTGAGGGTCAGGCTTCGGGGAAGGGTTAGGGTTAGGGTTCGGGCTAGGGTTAGGGTTAGGGGACGGGGAAGGTTTAGGGTCCAGGTGAGGGTACGGCAACGCTTTAGGGGGAGCGTGCGTGTGAGGGCGCGGGTTAGTGTTAGCGTACGGGTTAGGATTAGGGGACGGGTGAGGGTCAGGCTTCGGGGAAGGGTTAGGGTTAGGGTTTGGGCTAGGGTTAGGGTTAGGGGACGGGGACGGTTTAGGGTCCAGGTGAGGGTACGTCAACGCTTTAGGGGGAGCGTGCGTGTGAGGGCGTGGGTTAGTGTTAGCGTATGTGTTAGAATTAGGGGACGGGTGAGGGTCAGGCTTCGGGGAAGGGTTAGGGTTAGGGTTCGGGCTAGGGTTAGGGTTACGGGACAGGGACGGTTTAGGGTCCAGGTGAGGGTACGGCAACGCTTTAGGGGGAGCATGTGTGTGAGGGCGTGGGTTAGTGTTAGCGTACGGGTTAGGAGTAGGGGACGGGTGAGGGTCAGGCTTCGGGGAAGGGTTAGTGTTAGGGTTCGGGCTAGGGTTAGGGTTAGGGACGGGGACGGTTTAGGGTCCAGGTGAGGATACGGCAACACTTTATGGGGAGCGTGCGTGTGAGGGCGAGGGTTAGTGTTAGCGTACGGGTTAGGATTGGGGACGGGTGAGGGTCAGGCTTCGGGGAAGGGTTAGGGTTAGGGTTCGGGCTAGGGTTAGGCTTAGGGGACGGGGACGGTTTAGGGTCCAGGTGACGGTACGGCAACGCTTTAGGGGGAGCGTGCGTGTGAGGGCGCGGGTTAGTGTTAGCGTACGGGTTAGGATTAGGGGACGGGTGAGGGTCAGGCTTCGGGGAAGGGTTAGGGTTAGGGTTCGGGCTAGGGTTAGGTTTAGGGTATGGGGACGGTTTAGGGTCCAGGTGAGGGTACGGCAACGCTTTAGGGGGAGCGTGCGTGTGAGGGCGCGGGTTAGTGTTAGCGTACGGGTTAGGATTAGGGGACGGGTGAGGGTCAAGCTTCGGGGAAGGGTTAGGGTTAGGGTTCGGGCTAGGGTTAGGGTTAGGGGACGGGGACGGTTTAGGGTCCAGGTGAGGGTACGGCAACGCTTTAGGGGGAGCGTGCGTGTGAGGGCGCGGGTTAGTGTTAGCGTACGGGTTAGGATTAGGGGACGGGTGAGGGTCAGGCTTCGGGGAAGGGTTAGGGTTAGGGTTCGGGCTAGGGTTAGTGTTAGGGGACGGGGACGGTTTCGGGTCCAGGTGAGGGTACGGCAACGCTTTAGGGGGAGCGTGCGTGTGAGGGCGCGGGTTAGTGTTAGCGTACGGGTTAGGATTAGGGGACGGATGAGGGTCAGGCTTCGGGGAAGGGTTAGGGTTAGGGTTTGGGCTAGGGTTAGGGTTAGGGGACGGGGACGGTTTAGGGTCCAGGTGAGGGTACGGCAACGCTTTAGGGGGAGCGTGCGTGTGAGGGCGCGGGTTAGTTGTAGTGTACGGGTTAGGATTAGGGGACGGGTGAGTGTCAGGCTTCGGGGAAGGGTTAGGGTTAGGGTTCGGGCTAGGGTTAGGGTTAGGGGACGGGGACGGTTTAGGGTCCAGGTGAGGGTACGGCAACGCTTTAGGGGGAGCGTGCGTGTGAGGGCGCGGGTTAGTGTTAGCGTACGGGTTAGGATTAGGGGACGGGTGAGGGTCAGGCTTCGGGGAAGGGTTAGGGTTAGGGTTCGGGCTAGGGTTAGGGTTAGGGGACGGGGACGGTTTAGGGTCCAGCTGAGGGTACGGCAACGCTTTAGGCGGAGCGTGCGTGTGAGGGCGCGGGTTAGTGTTAGCGTACGGGTTAGGATTAGGGGACGGGTGAGGGTCAGGCTTCGTGGAAGGGTTAGGGTTAGGGTTTGGGCTAGGGTTAGGGTTAGGGGACGGGGACGGTTTCGGGTCCAGGTGAGGGTACGGCAACGCTTTAGGGGGAACGTGCGTGTGAGGGCGCGGGTTAGTGTTAGCGTACGGGTTAGGATTAGGGGACGGGTGAGGGTCAGGCTTCGGGGAAGGGTTAGGGTTAGGGTTCGGGCTAGGGTTAGGGTTAGGTGACGGAGACGGTTTCGGGTCCAGGTGAGGGTACGGCAACGCTTTAGGGGGAGCGTGCGTGTGAGGGCGCGGGTTAGTGTTAGCGTACGGGTTAGGATTAGGTGACGGGTGAGGGTCAGGCTTCGGGGAAGGGTTAGGGTTAGGGTTCGGGCTAGGGTTAGCGTTAGGGGACGGGGACGGTTTAGGGTCCAGGTGAGGGTACGGCAACGCTTTAGGGGGAGCGTGCGTGTGAGGGCGCGGGTTAGTGTTAGCGTACGGGTTAGGATTAGGGGACGGGTGAGGGTCAGGCTTCGGGGAAGGGTTAGGGTTAGGGTTCGGGCTAGGGTTAGCGTTAGGGGACGGGGACGGTTTAGGGTCCAGGTGAGGGTACGGCAACGCTTTAGGGGGAGCGTGCGTGTGAGGGCGCGGGTTAGTGTTAGCGTACGGGTTAGGATTAGGGGACGGGTGAGGGTCAGGCTTCGGGGAAGGGTTAGGGTTAGGGTTCGGGCTAGGGTTAGGGTTAGGGGACGGGGACGGTTTAGGGTCCAGGTGAGGGTACGGCAACGCTTTAGGGGGAGCGTGCGTGTGAGGGCGCGGGTTAGTGTTAGCGTACGGGTTAGGATTAGGGGACGGGTGAGGGTCAGGCTTCGGGGAAGGGTTAGGGTTAGGGTTCGGGCTAGGGTTAGGGTTAGGGGACGGGGACGGTTTCGGGTCCAGGTGAGGGTACGGCAACGCTTTAGGGGGAGCGTGCGTGTGAGGGCGCGGGTTAGTGTTAGCGTACGGGTTAGGATTAGGGGACGGGTGAGGGTCAGGCTTCGGGGAAGGCTTAGGGTTAGGGTTCGGGCTAGGGTTAGGCTTAGGTGACGGGGACGGTTTAGGGTCCAGGTGAGGGTACGGCAACGCTTTAGGGGGAGCGTGCGTGTGAGGGCGCGGGTTAGTGTTAGCGTACGGGTTAGGATTAGGGGACGGGTGAGGGTCAGGCTTCGGGGAAGGGTTAGGGTTAGGGTTCGGGCTAGGGTTAGGGTTAGGGGATGGGGACGGTTTCGGGTCCAGGTGAGGGTACGGCAACGCTTTAGGGGGAACGTGCGTGTGAGGGCGCGGGTTAGTGTTAGCGTACGGGTTAGGATTAGGGGACGGGTGAGGGTCAGGCTTCGGGGAAGGGTTAGGGTTAGGGTTCGGGCTAGGGTTAGGGTTAGGTGACGGAGACGGTTTCGGGTCCAGGTGAGGGTACGGCAACGCTTTAGGGGGAGCGTGCATGTGAGGGCGCGGGTTAGTGTTAGCGTACGGGTTAGGATTAGGGGACGGGTGAGGGTCAGGCTTCGGGGAAGGGTTAGGGTTAGGGTTCGGGCTAGGGTTAGCGTTAGGGGACGGGGACGGTTTAGGGTCCAGGTGAGGGTACGGCAACGCTTTAGGGGGAGCGTGCGTGTGAGGGCGCGGGTTAGTGTTAGCGTACGGGTTAGGATTAGGGGACGGGTGAGGGTCAGGCTTCGGGGAAGGGTTAGGGTTAGGGTTCGGGCTAGGGTTAGGGTTAGGGGACGGGGACGGTTTAGGGTCCAGGTGAGGGTACGGCAACGCTTTAGGGGGAGCGTGCGTGTGAGGGCGCGGGTTAGTGTTAGCGTACGGGTTAGGATTAGGGGACGGGTGAGGGTCAGGCTTCGGGGAAGGGTTAGGGTTAGGGTTCGGGCTAGGGTTAGGGTTAGAGGACGGGGACGGTTTCGGGTCCAGGTGAGGGTACGGCAACGCTTTAGGGGGAGCGTGCGTGTGAGGGCGCGGGTTAGTGTTAGCGTACGGGTTAGGATTAGGGGACGGGTGAGGGTCAGGCTTCGGGGAAGGGTTAGGGTTAGGGTTCGGGCTAGGGTTAGGGTTAGGGGACGGGGACGGTTTAGGGTCCAGGTGAGGGTACGGCAACGCTTTAGGGGGAGCGTGCGTGTGAGGGCGCGGGTTAGTGTTAGTGTACGGGTTAGGATTAGGGGACGGGTGAGGGTCAGGCTTCGGGGAAGGGTTAGAGTTAGGGTTCGGGCTAGGGTTAGGGTTAGGGGACGGGGACGGTTTAGGGTCCAGGTGAGGGTACGGCAACGCTTTAGGGTGAGCGTGCGTGTGAGGGCACGGGTTAGTGTTAGCGTACGGGTTAGGATTAGGGGACGGGTGAGTGTCAGGCTTCGGGGAAGGGTTAGGGTTAGGGTTCGGGCTAGGGTTAGGGTTAGGGGACGGGGACGGTTTAGGGTCCAGGTGAGGGTACGGCAACGCTTTAGGGGGAGCGTGCGTGTGAGGGCGCGGGTTAGTGTTAGCGTACGGTTTAGGATTAGGGGACGGGTGAGGGTCAGGCTTCGGGGAAGGGTTAGGGTTAGGGTTCGGGCTAGGGTTAGGGTTAGGGGACGGGGACGGTTTCGGGTCCAGGTGAGGGTATGGCAATGCTTTAGGGGGAGCGTGCTTGTGAGGGCGCGGGTTAGTGTTAGCATACGGGTTAGGATTAGGGGACGGGTGAGGGTCAGGCTTCGGGGAAGGGTTAGGGTTAGGGTTCGGGCTAGGGTTAGGGTGACGGGACAGGGACGGTTTAGGGTCCAGGTGAGGGTATGGCAACGCTTTAGGGGGAGCGTGTGTGTGAGGGCGTGGGTTAGTGTTAGCGTACGGGTTAGGAGTAGGGGACGGTTGAGGGTCAGGCTTCGGGGAAGGGTTAGGGTTAGGGTTCGGGCTAGGGTTAGGGTTAGGGACGGGGACGGTTTAGGGTCCAGGTGAGGATACGGCAACGCTTCAGGGGGAGCGTGCGTGTGAGGGCGCGGGTTAGTGTTAGCGTACGGGTTAGGATTAGGGGACGGGTGAGGGTCAGGCTTCGGGGAAGGGTTAGGGTTAGGGTTCGGGCTAGGGTTAGCGTTAGGGGACGGGGACGGTTTAGGGTCCAGGTGAGGGTACGGCAACGCTTTAGGGGGAGCGTGCGTGTGAGGGCGCGGGTTAGTGTTAGCGTACGGGTTAGGATTAGGGGACGGGTGAGGGTCAGGCTTCGGGGAAGGGTTAGGGTTAGGGTTCGGGCTAGGGTTAGGGTTAGGGGACGGGGACGGTTTAGGGTCCAGGTGAGGGTACGGCAACGCTTTAGGGGGAGCGTGCGTGTGAGGGCGCGGGTTAGTGTTAGCGTACGGGTTAGGATTAGGGGACGGGTGAGGGTCAGGCTTCGGGGAAGGGTTAGGGTTAGGGTTCGGGCTAGGGTTAGGGTTAGGGGACGGGGACGGTTTAGGGTCCAGGTGAGGGTACGGCAACGCTTTAGGGGGAGCGTGCGTGTGAGGGCGCGGGTGAGTGTTAGCGTACGGGTTAGGATTAGGGGACGGGTGAGGGTCAGGCTTCGGGGAAGGGTTAGGGTTAGGGTTCGGGCTAGGGTTAGGGTTAGGGGACGGGGACGGTTTAGGGTCCAGGTGAGGGTACGTCAACGCTTTAGGGGGAGCGTGCGTGTGAGGGCGCGGGTTAGTGTTAGCGTACGGGTTAGGATTAGGGGACGGGTGAGTGTCAGGCTTCGGGGAAGGGTTAGGGTTAGGGTTCGGGCTAGGGTTAGGGTTAGGGGACGGGGACGGTTTCGGGTCCAGGTGAGGGTACAGCAACGCTTTAGGGGGAGCGTGCGTGTGAGGGCGCGGGTTAGTGTTAGCGTACGGGTTAGGATTAGGGGACGGGTGAGGGTCAGGCTTCGGGGAAGGGTTAGGGTTAGGGTTCGGGCTAGGGTTAGGGTTAGGGGACGGGGACGGTTTAGGGTCCAGGTGAGGGTACGGCCACGCTTTAGGGGGAGCGTGCGTGTGAGGGTGCGGGTTAGTGTTAGCGTACGGGTTAGGATTAGGGGACGGGTGAGTGTCAGGCTTCGGGGAAGGGTTAGGGTTAGGGTTCGGGCTAGGGTTAGGGTTAGGGGACGGGGACGGTTTAGGGTCCAGGTGAGGGTACGGCAACGCTTTAGGGGGAGCGTGCGTGTGAGGGCGCGGGTTAGTGTTAGCGTACGGGTTAGGATTAGGGGACGGGTGAGGGTCAGGCTTCGGGGAAGGGTTAGGGTTAGTGTTCGGGCTAGGGTTAGGGTTAGGGGACGGGGACGGTTTCGGGTCCAGGTGAGGGTATGGCAATGCTTTAGGGGGAGCGTGCGTGTGAGGGCGCGGGTTAGTGTTAGCGTACGGGTTAGGATTAGGGGACGAGTGAGGGTCAGGCTTGGGGGAAGGGTTAGGGTTAGGGTTCGGGCTAGGGTTAGGGTTAGGGGACGGGGACGGTTTAGGGTCCAGGTGAGGGTACGGCAACGCTTTAGGGGGAGCGTGCGTGTGAGGGCGCGGGTTAGTGTTAGCGTATGTGTTAGAATTAGGGGACGGGTGAGGGTCAGGCTTCGGGGAAGGGTTAGGGTTAGGGTTCGGGCTAGGGTTAGGGTTACGGGACAGGGACGGTTTAGGGTCCAGGTGAGGGTACGGCAACGCTTTAGGGGGAGCGTGCGTGTGAGGGCGTGGGTTAGTGTTAGCGTACGGGTTAGGAGTAGGGGACGGTTGAGGGTCAGGCTTCGGGGAAGGGTTAGGGTTAGGGTTCGGGCTAGGGTTAGGGTTAGAGACGGGGACGGTTTAGGGTCCAGGTGAGGATACGGCAACACTTTATGGGGAGCGTGCGTGTGAGGGCGAGGGTTAGTGTTAGCGTACGGGTTAGGATTAGGGGACGGGTGAGGGTCAGGCTTCGGGGAAGGGTTAGGGTTAGGGTTCGGGCTAGGGTTAGGGTTAGGGGACGGGGACGGTTTCGGATCCAGGTGAGGGTACGGCAACGCTTTAGGGGGAACGTGCGTGTGAGGGCGCGGGTTAGTGTTAGCGTACGGGTTAGGATTAGGGGACGGGTGAGGGTCAGGTTTCGGGGAAGGGTTAGGGTTAGGGTTCGGGCTAGGGTTAGGGTTAGGTGACGGAGACGGTTTAGGGTCCAGGTGAGGGTACGGCAACGCTTTAGGGGGAGCGTGCATGTGAGGGCGCGGGTTAGTGTTAGCGTACGGGTTAGGATTAGGTGACGGGTGAGGGTCAGGCTTCGGGGAAGGGTTAGGGTTAGGGTTCGGGCTAGGGTTAGGGTTAGGGGACGGGGACGGTTTAGGGTCCAGGTGAGGGTACGGCAACGCTTTAGGGGGAGCGTGCGTGTGAGGGCGCGGGTTAGTGTTAGCGTACGGGTTAGGATTAGGGGACGGGTGAGGGTCAGGCTTCGGGGAAGGGTTAGGGTTAGGGTTCGGGCTAGGGTTAGGGTTAGGGGACGGGGACGGTTTAGGGTCCAGGTGAGGGTACGGCAACGCTTTAGGGGGAGCGTGCGTGTGAGGGCGCGGGTTAGTGTTAGCGTACGGGTTAGGATTAGGGGACGGGTGAGGGTCAGGCTTCGGGGAAGGGTTAGGGTTAGGGTTCGGGCTAGGGTTAGGGTTAGGGGACGGGGACGGTTTAGGGTCCAGGTGAGGGTACGGCAACGCTTTAGGGGGAGCGTGCGTGTGAGGGCGCGGGTTAGTGTTAGCGTACGGGTTAGGATTAGGGGACGGGTGAGGGTCAGGCTTCGGGGAAGGGTTAGGGTTAGGGTTCGGGCTAGGGTTAGGGTTAGGGGACGGGGACGGTTTCCGGTCCAGGTGACGGTACGGCAACGCTTTAGGGGGAGCGTGCGTGTGAGGGCGCGGGTTAGTGTTAGCGTACGGGTTAGGATTAGGGGACGGGTGAGGGTCAGGCTTCGGGGAAGGGTTAGGGTTAAGGTTCGGGCTAGGGTTAGGGTTAGGGGACGGGGACGGTTTCGGGTCCAGGTGAGGGTACGGCAACGCTTTAGGGGGAGCGTGCGTGTGAGGGCGTGGGTTAGTGTTAGCGTACGGGTTAGGATTAGGGGACGGGTGAGGGTCAGGCTTCGGGGAAGGGTTAGGGTTAGGGTTCGGGCTAGGGTTAGGGTTAGGGGACGGGGACGGTTTAGGGTCCAGGTGAGGGTACGGCAACGCTTTAGGGGGAGCGTGCGTGTGAGGGCGCGGGTTAGTGTTAGCGTACGGGTTAGGATTAGGGGACGTGTGAGGGTCAGGCTTCGGGGAAGGGTTAGGGTTAGGGTTCGGGCTAGGGTTAGGGTTAGGGGACAGGGACGGTTTAGGGTCCAGGTGAGGGTACGGCAACGCTTTAGGGGGAGCGTGCGTGTGAGGGCGCGGGTTAGTGTTAGCGTACCGGTTAGGATTAGGGGACGGGTGAGGGTCAGGCTTCGGGGAAGGGTTAGGGTTAGGGTTCGGGCTAGGGTTAGGGTAAGGGGACGGGGACGGTTTAGGGTCCAGGTGAGGGTACGGCAACGCTTTAGGGGGAGCGTGCGTGTGAGGGCGTGGGTTAGTGTTAGCGTACGGGTTAGGATTAGGGCACGGTTGAGGGTCAGGCTTCGGGGAAGGGTTAGGGTTAGGGTTCGGGCTAGGGTTAGGGTTAGGGGACGGGGACGGTTTCAGGTCCAGGTGAGGGTACGGCAACGCTTTAGGGGGAGCGTGCGTGTGAGGGAGCGGGTTAGTGTTAGCGTACGGGTTAGGATTAGGGGACGGGTGAGGGTCAGGCTTCGGGGAAGGGTTAGGGTTAGGGTTTGGGCTAGGGTTAGGGTTAGGGGACGGGGACGGTTTAGGGTCCAGGTGAGGGTACGGCAACGCTTTAGGGGGAGCGTGTGTGTGAGGGCGCGGGTTACTGTTAGCGTACGGGTTAGGATTAGGGGACGGGTGAGGGTCAGGCTTCGGGGAAGGGTTAGGGTTAGGGTTCGGGCTAGGGTTAGGGTTAGGGGACGGGGACGGTTTAGGGTCCAGGTGAGGGTACGGCAACGCTTTAGGGGGAGCGTGCGTGTGAGGGCGCGGGTTAGTGTTAGCGTACGGGTTAGGATTAGGGGACGTGTGAGGGTCAGGCTTCGGGGAAGGGTTAGGGTTAGGGTTCGGGCTAGGGTTAGGGTTAGGGGACAGGGACGGTTTAGGGTCCAGGTGAGGGTACGGCAATGCCTTAGGGGGAGCGTGCGTGTGAGGGCGCGGGTTAGTGTTAGCGTACGGGTTAGGATTAGGGGACGGGTGAGGGTCAGGCTTCGGGGAAGGGTTAGGGTTAGGGTTCGGGCTAGGGTTAGGGTAAGGGGACGGGGACGGTTTAGGGTCCAGGTGAGGGTACGGCAACGCTTTAGGGGGAGCGTGCGTGTGAGGGCGTGGGTTAGTGTTAGCGTACGGGTTAGGATTAGGGCACGGTTGAGGGTCAGGCTTCGGGGAAGGGTTAGGGTTAGGGTTCGGGCTAGGGTTAGGGTTAGGGGACGGGGACGGTTTCGGGTCCAGGTGAGGGTACGGCAACGCTTTAGGGGGAGCGTGCGTGTGAGGGCGCGGGTTAGGGTTAGCGTACAGGTTAGGATTAGGGGACGGGTGAGGGTCAGGCTTCGGGAAAGTGTTAGGGTTAGGGTTCGGGCTAGGGTTAGGGTTAGGGGACTGGGATGGTTTAGAGTCCAGGTGAGGGTACAGCAACGCTTTAGGGGGAGCGTGCGTGTGAGGGTGCGGGTTAGTGTTAGCGTACGGGTTAGGATTAGGGGACGGGTGAGGGTCAGGCTTCGGGGAAGGGTTAGGGTTAGGGTTCGGGCTAGGGTTAGGGTTAGGGGATGGGGACGGTTTAGGGTCCAGGTGAGGGTACGGCAACGCTTTAGGGGGAGCGTGCGTGTGAGGGCGCGGGTTAGTGTTAGCGTACGGGTTAGGATTAGGGGACGGGTGAGGGTCAGGCTTCGGGGAAGGGTTAGGGTCAGGGTTCGGGCTAGGGTTAGGGTTAGGGGACGGGGACGGTTTCGGGTCCAGGTGAGGGTACGGCAACGCTTTAGGGGGAGCGTGCGTGTGAGGGCGCGGGTTAGTGTTAGCGTACGGGTTAGGATTAGGGGACGGGTGAGAGTCAGGCTTCGGGGAAGGGTTAGGGTTAGGGTTCGGGCTAGGGTTAGGGTTAGGGGACGGGGACGGTTTAGGGTCCAGGTGAGGGTACGGCCACGCTTTAGGGGGAGCGTGCGTGTGAGGGTGCGGGTTAGTGTTAGCGTACGGGTTAGGATTAGGGGACGGGTGAGTGTCAGGCTTCGGGGAAGGGTTAGGGTTAGGGTTCGGGCTAGGGTTAGGGTTAGGGGACGGGGACGGTTTAGTGTCCAGGTGAGGGTACGGCACCGCTTTAGGGGGAGCGTGCGTGTGAGGGCGCGGGTTAGTGTTAGCGTACGGGTTAGGATTAGGGGACGGGTGAGGGTCAGGCTTCGGGGAAGGGTTAGGGTTAGGGTTCGGGCTAGGGTAAGGGTTAGGGGACGGGGACGGTTTCGGGTCCAGGTGAGTGTACGGCAACGCTTTAGGGAGAGCGTGCGTGTGAGGGCGCGGGTTAGTGTTAGCGTACGTGTTAGGATTAGGGGACAGGTGAGGGTCAGGCTTCGGGGAAGGGTTACGGTTAGGGTTCGGGCTAGGGTTAGGGTTAGAGGACTGGGACGGTTTAGGGTCCAGGTGAGGGTACGGCAACGCTTTAGGGGGAGCGTGCGTGTGAGGGCGCGGGTTAGTGTTAGCGTACGGGTTAGGATTAGGGGACGGGTGAGTGTCAGGCTTCGGGGAAGGGTTAGGGTTAGGGTTCGGGCTAGGGTTAGGGTTAGGGGACGGGGACGGTTTAGGGTCCAGGTGAGGGTACGGCAACGCTTTAGGGGGAGCGTGCGTGTGAGGGCGCTGGTTAGTGTTAGCGTACGGGTTAGGATTAGGGGACGGGTGAGGGTCAGGCTTCGGGGAAGGGTTAGGGTTAGGGTTCGGGCTAGGGTTAGGGTTAGGGGACGGGGACGGTTTAGGGTCCAGGTGAGGGTACGGCAACGCTTTAGGGGGAGCGTGCGTGTGAGGGCGCGGGTTAGTGTTAGCGCAGGGGTTAGGATTAGGGGACGGGTGAGGGTCAGGCTTCGGGGAAGGGTTAGGGTTAGGGTTCGGGCTAGGGTTAGGGTTAGGGGACGGGGACGGTTTAGGGTCCAGGTGAGGGTACGGCAACGCTTTAGGGGGAGCGTGCGTGTGAGGGCGCGGGTTAGGGTTAGCGTACGGGTTAGGATTAGGGGACGGGTGAGTGTCAGGCTTCGGGGAAGGGTTAGGGTTAGGGTTCGGGCTAGGGTTAGGGTTAGGGGACGGGGACGGTTTAGGGTCCAGGTGAGGGTACGGCAACGCTTTAGGGGCAGCGTGCGTGTGAGGGCGCGGGTTAGTGTTAGCGTACGGGATAGGATTAGGGGACGGGTGAGGGTCAGGCTTCGGGGAAGGGTTAGGGTTAGGGTTCGGGTTAGGGTTAGCGTTAGGGGACGGGTCGGTTTCGGGTCCAGGTGAGGGTACGGCAACGCTTTAGGGAGAGCGTGCGTGTGAGGGCGCGGGTTAGTGTTAGCGTACGGGTTAGGATTAGGGGACGGGTGAGGGTCAGGCTTCGGGGAAGGGTTAGGGTTAGGGTTCGGGCTAGGGTTAGCGTTAGGGGACGGGGACGGTTTAGGGTCCAGGTGAGGGTACGGCAACGCTTTAGGGGGAGCGTGCGTGTGAGGGCGCGGGTTAGTGTTAGCGTACGGGTTAGGATTAGGGGACGGGTGAGGGTCAGGCTTCGGGGAAGGGTTAGGGTTAGGTTTCGGGCTAGGGTTAGGGTTAGGGGACGGGGACGTTTTAGGGTCCAGGTGAGGGTACGGCAACGCTTTAGGGGGAGCGTGCGTGTGAGGGCGCGGGTTAGTGTTAGCGTACGGGTTAGGATTAGGGGACGGGTGAGGGTCAGGCTTCGGGGAAGGGTTAGGGTTAGGGTTCGGGCTAGGGTTAGGGTTAGGGGACGGGGACGGTTTAGGGTCCAGCTGAGTGTACGGCAACGCTTTAGGGGGAGCGTGCGTGTGAGGGCGCGGGTTAGTGTTAGCGTACGGGTTAGGATTAGGGGACGGGTGAGGGTCAGGCTTCGGGGAAGGGTTAGGGTTAGGGTTCGGGCTAGGGTTAGGGTTAGGGGACGGGGACGGTTTAGGGTCCAGGTGAGGGTACGGCAACGCTTTAGGGGGAGCGTGCCTGTGAGGGCACGGGTTAGTGTTAGCGTACGGGTTAGGATTAGGGGACGGGTGAGGGTCAGGCTTCGGGGAAGGGTTAGGGTTAGGGTTCGGGCTAGGGTTAGGGTTAGGGGACGGGGACGGTTTAGGGTCCAGGTGAGGGTACGGCAATGCTTTAGGGGGAGCGTGCGTGTGAGGGCGCGGGTTAGTGTTAGCGTACGGGTTAGGATTAGGGGACGGGTGAGGGTCAGGCTTCGGGGAAGTGTTAGGGTTAGGGTTCGGGCTAGGGTTAGGGTTAGGGGACGGGGACGGTTTAGGGTCCAGGTGAGGGTACGGCAACGCTTTAGGGGGAGCGTGCGTGTGAGGACGCGGGTTAGTGTTAGCGTACGGGTTAGGATTAGGGGACGGGTGAGGGTCAGGCTTCGGGGAAGGGTTAGGGTTAGGGTTCGGGCTAGGGTTAGGGTTAGGGGACGGGGACGGTTTAGGGTCCAGGTGAGGGTACGGCAACGCTTTAGGGGGAGCGTGCGTGTGAGGGCGCGGGTTAGTGTTAGCGCAGGGGTTAGTATTAGGGGACGGGTGAGGGTCAGGCTTCGGGGAAGGGTTAGGGTTAGGGTTCGGGCTAGGGTTAGGGTTAGGGGACGGGGACGGTTTAGGGTCCAGGTGAGGGTACGGCAACGCTTTAGGGGGAGCGTGCGTGTGAGGGCGCGGGGTAGTGTTAGCGTACGGGTTAGGATTAGGGGACGGGTGAGGGTCAGGCTTCGGGGAAGGGTTAGGGTTAGGGTTCGGGCTAGGGTTAGGGTTAGGGGACGGGGACGGTTTAGGGTCCAGGTGAGGGTACGGCAACGCTTTAGGGGGAGCGTGCGTGTGAGGGCGCGCGTTAGTGTTAGCGTACGGCTTAGGATTAGGGGACGGGTGAGGGTCAGGCTTCGGGGAAGGGTTAGGGTTAGGGTTCGGGCTAGGGTTAGGTTTAGGGGACGGGGACGGTTTAGGGTCCAGGTGAGGGTACGGCAACGCTTTAGGGGGAGCGTGCGTGTGAGGGCGCGCGTTAGTGTTAGCGTACGGCTTAGGATTAGGGGACGGGTGAGGGTCAGGCTTCGGGGAAGGGTTAGGGTTAGGGTTCGGGCTAGGGTTAGGGTTAGGGGACGGGGATGGTTTAGGGTCCAGGTGAGGGTACGGCAACGCTTTAGGGGGAGCGTGCGTGTGAGGGCGCGCGTTAGTGTTAGCTTACGGGTTAGGATTAGGGGACGGGTGAGGGTCAGGCTTCGGGGAAGGGTTAGGGTTAGGGTTCGGGCTAGGGTTAGGGTTAGGGGACGGGGACGGTTTAGGGTCCAGGTGAGGGTACGGCAACGCTTTAGGGGGAGCGTGCGTGTGAGGGCGCGGGTTAGTGTTAGCGTACGGGTTAGGATTAGGGGACGGGTGAGGGTCAGGCTTCGGGGAAGGGTTAGGGTTAGGGTTCGGGCTAGGGTTAGGGTTAGGGGACGGGGACGGTTTAGGGTCCAGGTGAGGGTACGGCAACGCTTTAGGGGGAGCGTGCGTGTGAGGGCGCGGGTTAGTGTTAGCGTACGGGTTAGGATTAGGGGACGGGTGAGGGTCAGGCTTCGGGGAAGGGTTAGGGTTAGGGTTCGGGCTAGGGTTAGGGTTAGGGGACGGGGACGGTTTAGGGTCCAGGTGAGGGTACGGCAACGCTTTAGGGGGATCGTGCCTGTGAGGGCGCGGGGTACTGTTAGCGTACGGGTTAGGATTAGGGGACGGGTGAGGGTCAGGCTTCGGGGAAGGGTTAGGGTTAGGGTTCGGGCTAGGGTTAGGTTTAGGGGACGGGGACGGTTTAGGGTCCAGGTGAGGGTACGGCAACGCTTTAGGGGGAGCGTGCGTGTGAGGGCGCGCGTTAGTGTTAGCGTACGGCTTAGGATTAGGGGACGGGTGAGGGTCAGGCTTCGGGGAAGGGTTAGGGTTAGGGTTCGGGCTAGGGTTAGGGTTAGGGGACGGGGATGGTTTAGGGTCCAGGTGAGGGTACGGCAACGCTTTAGGGGGAGCGTGCGTGTGAGGGCGCGCGTTAGTGTTAGCTTACGGGTTAGGATTAGGGGACGGGTGAGGGTCAGGCTTCGGGGAAGGGTTAGGGTTAGGGTTCGGGCTAGGGTTAGGGTTAGGGGACGGGGACGGTTTAGGGTCCAGGTGAGGGTACGGCAACGCTTTAGGGGGAGCGTGCGTGTGAGGGCGCGGGTTAGTGTTAGCGTACGGGTTAGGATTAGGGGACGGGTGAGGGTCAGGCTTCGGGGAAGGGTTAGGGTTAGGGTTCGGGCTAGGGTTAGGGTTAGGGGACGGGGACGGTTTAGGGTCCAGGTGAGGGTACGGCAACGCTTTAGGGGGAGCGTGCGTGTGAGGGCGCGGGTTAGTGTTAGCGTACGGGTTAGGATTAGGGGACGGGTGAGGGTCAGGCTTCGGGGAAGGGTTAGGGTTAGGGTTCGGGCTAGGGTTAGGGTTAGGGGACGGGGACGGTTTAGGGTCCAGGTGAGGGTACGGCAACGCTTCAGGGGGAGCGTGCGTGTGAGGGCGCGGGTTAGTGTTAGCGTACGGGTTAGGATTAGGGGACGGGTGAGGGTCAGGCTTCGGGGAAGGGTTAGGGTTAGGGTTCGGGCTAGGGTTAGGGTTAGGGGACGGGGACGGTTTAGGGTCCAGGTGAGGGTACGGCACCGCTTTAGGGGGAGCGTGCGTGTGAGGGCGCGGGTTAGTGTTAGCGTACGGGTTAGGATTAGGGGACGGGTGAGGGTCAGGCTTCGGGGAAGGGTTAGGGTTAGGGTTCGGGCTAGGGTTAGGGTTAGGGGACGGGGACGGTTTCGGGTCCAGGTGAGGGTACGGCAACGCTTTGGGGAGAGCGTGCGTGTGAGGGCGCGGGTTAGTGTTAGCGTACGGGTTAGGATTAGGGGCAGGTGAGGGTCAGGCTTCGGGGAAGGGTTACGGTTAGGGTTCGGGCTAGGGTTAGGGTTAGAGGACTGGGACGGTTTAGGGTCCAGGTGAGGGTACGGCAACGCTTTAGGGGGAGCGTGCGTGTGAGGGCGCGGGTTAGTGTTAGCGTACGGGTTAGGATTAGGGGACGGGTGAGTGTCAGGCTTCGGGGAAGGGTTAGGGTTAGGGTTCGGGCTAGGGTTAGGGTTAGGGGACGGGGACGGTTTAGGGTCCAGGTGAGGGTACGGCAACGCTTTAGGGGGAGCGTGCGTGTGAGGGCGCGGGTTAGTGTTAGCGTACGGGTTAGGATTAGGGGACGGGTGAGGGTCAGGCTTCGGGGAAGGGTTAGGGTTAGGGTTCGGGCTAGGGTTAGGGTTAGGGGACGGGGACGGTTTAGGGTCCAGGTGAGGGTACGGCAATGCCTTAGGGGGAGCGTGCGTGTGAGGGCGCGCGTTAGTGTTAGCGTACGGCTTAGGATTAGGGGACGGGTGAGGGTCAGGCTTCGGGGAAGGGTTAGGGTTAGGGTTCGGGCTAGGGTTAGGTTTAGGGGACGGGGACGGTTTAGGGTCCAGGTGAGGGTACGGCAACGCTTTAGGGGGAGCGTGCGTGTGAGGGCGCGCGTTAGTGTTAGCGTACGGCTTAGGATTAGGGGACGGGTGAGGGTCAGGCTTCGGGGAAGGGTTAGGGTTAGGGTTCGGGCTAGGGTTAGGGTTAGGGGACGGGGATGGTTTAGGGTCCAGGTGAGGGTACGGCAACGCTTTAGGGGGAGCGTGCGTGTGAGGGCGCGCGTTAGTGTTAGCTTACGGGTTAGGATTAGGGGACGGGTGAGGGTCAGGCTTCGGGGAAGGGTTAGGGTTAGGGTTCGGGCTAGGGTTAGGGTTAGGGGACGGGGACGGTTTAGGGTCCAGGTGAGGGTACGGCAACGCTTTAGGGGGAGCGTGCGTGTGAGGGCGCGGGTTAGTGTTAGCGTACGGGTTAGGATTAGGGGACGGGTGAGGGTCAGGCTTCGGGGAAGGGTTAGGGTTAGGGTTCGGGCTAGGGTTAGGGTTAGGGGACGGGGACGGTTTAGGGTCCAGGTGAGGGTACGGCAACGCTTTAGGGGGAGCGTGCGTGTGAGGGCGCGGGTTAGTGTTAGCGTACGGGTTAGGATTAGGGGACGGGTGAGGGTCAGGCTTCGGGGAAGGGTTAGGGTTAGGGTTCGGGCTAGGGTTAGGGTTAGGGGACGGGGACGGTTTAGGGTCCAGGTCAGGGTACGGCACCGCTTTAGGGGGAGCGTGCGTGTGAGGGCGCGGGTTAGTGTTAGCGTACGGGTTAGGATTAGGGGACGGGTGAGGGTCAGGCTTCGGGGAAGGGTTAGGGTTAGGGTTCGGGCTAGGGTTAGGGTTAGGGGACGGGGACGGTTTCGGGTCCAGGTGAGGGTACGGCAACGCTTTGGGGAGAGCGTGCGTGTGAGGGCGCGGGTTAGTGTTAGCGTACGGGTTAGGATTAGGGGCAGGTGAGGGTCAGGCTTCGGGGAAGGGTTACGGTTAGGGTTCGGGCTAGGGTTAGGGTTAGAGGACTGGGACGGTTTAGGGTCCAGGTGAGGGTACGGCAACGCTTTAGGGGGAGCGTGCGTGTGAGGGCGCGGGTTAGTGTTAGCGTACGGGTTAGGATTAGGGGACGGGTGAGTGTCAGGCTTCGGGGAAGGGTTAGGGTTAGGGTTCGGGCTAGGGTTAGGGTTAGGGGACAGGGACGGTTTAGGGTCCAGGTGAGGGTACGGCAACGCTTTAGGGGGAGCGTGCGTGTGAGGGCGCGGGTTAGTGTTAGCGTACGGGTTAGGATTAGGGGACGGGTGAGGGTCAGGCTTCGGGGAAGGGTTAGGGTTAGGGTTCGGGCTAGGGTTAGGGTTAGAGGACGGGGACGGTTTAGGGTCCAGGTGAGGGTACGGCAACGCTTTAGGGGGAGCGTGCGTGTGAGGGCGCGGGTTAGTGTTAGCGCAGGGCTTAGGATTAGGGGACGGGTGAGGCTCAGGCTTCGGGGATGGGTTAGGGTTAGGGTTCGGGCTAGGGTTAGGGTTAGGGGACGGGGACGGTTTAGGGTCCAGGTGAGGGTACGGCAACGCTTTAGGGGGAGCGTGCGTGTGAGGGCGCGGGTTAGTGTTAGCGTACGGGTTAGGATTAGGGGACGGGTGAGGGTCAGGCTTCAGGGAAGGGTTAGGGTTAGGGTTCGGGCTAGGGTTAGGGTTAGGGGACGGGGACGGTTTAGGGTCCAGGTGAGGGTACGGCAGCGCTTTAGGGGCAGCGTGCGTGTGAGGGCGCGGGTTAGTGTTAGCGTACGGGATAGGATTAGGGGACGGGTGAGGGTCAGGCTTCGGGGAAGGGTTAGGGTTAGGGTTCGGGCTAGGGTTAGGGTTAGGGGACGGGGTCGGTTTCGGGTTCAGGTGAGGGTACGGCAACGCTTTAGGGAGAGCGTGCGTGTGAGGGCGCGGGTTAGTGTTAGCGTACGGGTTAGGATTAGGGGACGGGTGAGGGTCAGGCTTCGGGGAAGGGTTAGGGTTAGGGTTCGGGCTAGGGTTAGGGTTAGGGGACGGGGACGGTTTAGGGTCCAGGTGAGGGTACGGCAACGCTTTAGGGGGAGCGTGCGTGTGAGGGCGCGGGGTAGTGTTAGCGTACGGGTTAGGATTAGGGGACGGGTGAGGGTCAGGCTTCGGGGAAGGGTTAGGGTTAGGGTTCGGGCTAGGGTTAGGGTTAGGGGATGGGGACGGTTTAGGGTCCGGGTGAGGGTACGGCAACGCTTTAGGGGGAGCGTGCGTGTGAGGGCGCGGGGTAGTGTTAGCGTACGGGTTAGGATTAGGGGACGGGTGAGGGTCAGGCTTCGGGGAAGGGTTAGGGTTAGGGTTCGGGCTAGGGTTAGGGTTAGGGGACGGGGACGGTTTAGGGTCCAGGTGAGGGTACGGCAACGCTTCAGGGGGAGCGTGCGTGTGAGGGCGTGCGTTAGTGTTAGCGTACGGCTTAGGATTAGGGTACGGGTGAGGGTCAGGCTTCGGGGAAGGGTTAGGGTTAGGGTTCGGGCTAGGGTTAGGGTTAGGGGACGGGGACGGTTTAGGGTCCAGGTGAGGGTACGGCAACGCTTTAGGGGGAGCGTGCGTGTGAGGGCGCGCGTTAGTGTTAGCGTACGGCTTAGGATTAGGGGACGGGTGAGGGTCAGGCTTCGGGGAAGGGTTAGGGTTAGGGTTCGGGCTAGGGTTAGGGTTAGGGGACGGGGATGGTTTAGGGTCCAGGTGAGGGTACGGCAACGCTTTAGGGGGAGCGTGCGTGTGAGGGCGCGCGTTAGTGTTAGCGTACGGGTTAGGATTAGGGGACGGGTGAGGGTCAGGCTTCAGGGAAGTGTTAGGGTTAGGGTTCGGGCTAGGGTTAGGGTTAGGGGACGGGGACGGTTTAGGGTCCAGGTGAGGGTACGGCAACGCTTTAGGGGGAGCGTGCGTGTGAGGGCGCGGGTTAGTGTTAGCGTACGGGTTAGGATTAGGGGACGGGTGAGGGTCAGGCTTCGGGGAAGGGTTAGGGTTAGGGTTCGGGCTAGGGTTAGGGTTAGGGGACGGGGACGGTTTAGGGTCCAGGTGAGGGTACGGCAACGTTTTAGGGGGAGCGTGCGTGTGAGGGTGCGGTTTAGTGTTAGCGTACGGGTTAGGATTAGGGGACGGGTGAGGGTCAGGCTTCGGGGAAGGGTTAGGGTTAGGGTTCGGGCTAGGATTAGGGTTAGGGGCGGGGACGGTTTAGGGTCCAGGTGAGGGTACGGCAACGCTTTAGGGGGAGCGTGCGTGTGAGGGCGTGGGTTAGTGTTAGCGTACGGGTTAGGATTAGGGGACGGTTGAGGGTCAGGCTTCGGGGAAGAGTTAGCGTTAGGGTTCGGGCTAGGGTTAGGGTTAGGGGACGGGGACGGTTTAGGGTCCAGGTGAGGTTACGGCAACGCTTTAGGGGGAGCGTGCGTGTGAGGGCACGGGTTAGTGTTAGCGTACGGGTTAGGATTAGGGGACGGGTGAGGGTCAGGCTTCAGGGAAGGGTTAGGGTTCGGGCTAGGGTTAGGGTTAGGGGACGGGGACGGTTTAGGGTCCAGGTGAGGGTACGGCAACGCTTTAGGGGGAGCGTGCGTGTGAGGGCGCGGGTTAGTGTTAGCGTACGGGTTAGGATTAGGGGACGGGTGAGGGTCAGGCTTCGGGGAAGGGTTAGGGTTAGGGTTCGGGCTAGGGTTAGGGTTACGGGTCGGGGACGGTTTAGGGTCCAGGTGAGGGTACGGCAACGCTTTAGGGGGAGCGTGCGTGTGAGGGCGCGGGTTAGTGTTAGCGTACGGGTTAGGATTAGGGCACGGGTGAGGGTCAGGCTTCTGGGAAGGGTTAGGGTTAGGGTTCGGGTTAGGGTTGGGTTTAGGGGACGGGGACGGTTTAGGGTTCAGGTGAGGGTACGGCAACGCTTTAGGGGGAGCGTGCGTGTGAGGGCGCGGGTTAGTGTTAGCGTACGGGTTAGGATTAGGGGACGGTTGAGGGTCAGGCTTCGGTGAAGGGTTAGGGATAGGGTTCGGGCTAGGGTTAGGGTTAGGGGACGGGGACGGTTTAGGGTCCAGGTGAGGGTACGGCAACGCTTTAGGGGGAGCGTGCGTGTGAGGGCGCGGGTTAGTGTTAGCGTACGGGTTAGGATTAGGGGACGGGTGAGGGTCAGGCTTCGGGGAAGGGTTAGGGATAGGGTTCGGGCTAGGGTTAGGGTTAGGGGACGGGGCCGGTTTAGGGTCCAGGTGAGGTTACGGCAACGCTTTAGGGGGAGCGTGCGTGTGAGGGCACGGGTTAGTGTTAGCGTACGGGTTAGGATTAGGGGACGGGTGAGGGTCAGGCTTCAGGGAAGGGTTAGGGTTCGGGCTAGGGTTAGGGTTAGGGGACGGGGACGGTTTAGGGTCCAGGTGAGGGTACGGCAACGCTTTAGGGGGAGCGTGCATGTGAGGGCGCGGGTTAGTGTTAGCGTACGGGTTAGGATTAGGGGACGGGTGAGGGTCAGGCTTCGGGGAAGGGTTAGGGTTAGGGTTCGGGCTAGGGTTAGGGTTAGGGGACGGGGACGGTTTAGGGTCCAGGTGAGGGTACGGCAACGCTTTAGGGGGAGCGTGCGTGTGAGGGCGCGGGTTAGTGTTAGCGTACGGGTTAGGATTAGGGGACGGGTGAGGGTCAGGCTTCGGGGAAGGGTTAGGGTTAGGTTTCGAGCTAGGGTTAGGGTTAGGGGACGGGGACGGTTTAGGGTCCAGGTGAGGGTACGGCAACGCTTTAGGGGGAGCGTGCGTGTGAGGGCGCGGGTTAGTGTTAGCGTACGGATTAGGATTAGGGGACGGGTGAGGGTCAGGCTTCGGGGAAGGGTTAGGGTTAGGGTTCGGGCTAGGGTTAGGGTTAGGGGACGGGGACGGTTTAGGGTCCAGGTGAGGGTACGGCAACGTTTTAGGGGGAGCGTGCGTGTGAGGGTGCGGTTTAGTGTTAGCGTACGGGTTAGGATTAGGGGACGGGTGAGGGTCAGGCTTCGGGGAAGGGTTAGGGTTAGGGTTCGGGCTAGGATTAGGGTTAGGGGCGGGGACGGTTTAGGGTCCAGGTGAGGGTACGGCAACGCTTTAGGGGGAGCGTGCGTGTGAGGGCGTGGGTTAGTGTTAGCGTACGGGTTAGGATTAGGGGACGGTTGAGGGTCAGGCTTCGGGGAAGAGTTAGCGTTAGGGTTCGGGCTAGGGTTAGGGTTAGGGGACGGGGACGGTTTAGGGTCCAGGTGAGGTTACGGCAACGCTTTAGGGGGAGCGTGCGTGTGAGGGCACGGGTTAGTGTTAGCGTACGGGTTAGGATTAGGGGACGGGTGAGGGTCAGGCTTCAGGGAAGGGTTAGGGTTCGGGCTAGGGTTAGGGTTAGGGGACGGGGACGGTTTAGGGTCCAGGTGAGGGTACGGCAACGCTTTAGGGGGAGCGTGCGTGTGAGGGCGCAGGTTAGTGTTAGCGTACGGGTTAGGATTAGGGGACGGGTGAGGGTCAGGCTTCGGGGAAGGGTTAGGGTTAGGGTTCGGGCTAGGGTTAGGGTTACGGGTCGGGGACGGTTTAGGGTCCAGGTGAGGGTACGGCAACGCTTTAGGGGGAGCGTGCGTGTGAGGGCGCGGGTTAGTGTTAGCGTACGGGTTAGGATTAGGGCACGGGTGAGGGTCAGGCTTCTGGGAAGGGTTAGGGTTAGGGTTCGGGCTAGGGTTGGGTTTAGGGGACGGGGACGGTTTAGGGTTCAGGTGAGGGTACGGCAACGCTTTAGGGGGAGCGTGCGTGTGAGGGCGCGGGTTAGTGTTAGCGTACGGGTTAGGATTAGGGGACGGTTGAGGGTCAGGCTTCGGTGAAGGGTTAGGGATAGGGTTCGGGCTAGGGTTAGGGTTAGGGGACGGGGACGGTTTAGGGTCCAGGTGAGGGTACGGCAACGCTTTAGGGGGAGCGTGCGTGTTAGGGCGCGCGTTAGTGTTAGCGTACGGGTTAGGATTAGGGGACGGGTGAGGGTCAGGCTTCGGGGAAGGGTTAGGGTTAGGGTTCGGGCTAGGGTTAGGGTTAGGGGACGGGGACGGTTTAGGGTCCAGGTGAGGGTACGGCAACGCTTTAGGGGGAGCGTGCGTGTGAGGGCACGGGTTAGTGTTAGCGTACGGATTAGGATTAGGGGACAGGTGAGGGTCAGGCTTCGGGGAAGGGTTAGGGTTAGGGTTCGGGCTAGGGTTAAGGTTAGGGGACGGGGACCGTTTAGGGTCCAGTTGAGGGTATGGCAACGCTTTAGGGGGAGCGTGCGTGTGAGGGCGCGGGTTAGTGTTAGCGTACGGGTTAGGATTAGGGGACGGGTGAGGGTCAGGCTTCGGGGAAGGGTTAGGGATAGGGTTCGGGCTAGGGTTAGGTTTAGGGGACGGGGACGGTTTAGGGTCCAGGTGAGGTTACGGCAACGCTTTAGGGGGAGCGTGCGTGTGAGGGCACGGGTTAGTGTTAGCGTACGGGTTAGGATTAGGGGACGGGTGAGGGTCAGGCTTCAGGGAAGGGTTAGGGTTCAGGCTAGGGTTAGGGTTAGGGGACGGGGACGGTTTAGGGTCCAGGTGAGGGTACGGCAACGCTTTAGGGGGAGTGTGCATGTGAGGGCGCGGGTTAGTGTTAGCGTACGGGTTAGGATTAGGGGACGGGTGAGGGTCAGGCTTCGGGGAAGGGTTAGGGTTAGGGTTCGGGCTAGGGTTAGGGTTAGGGGACGGGGACGGTTTAGGGTCCAGGTGAGGGTACGGCAACGCTTTAGGGGGAGCGTGCGTGTGAGGGCGCGGGTTAGTGTTAGCGTACGGGTTAGGATTAGGGGACGGGTGAGGGTCAGGCTTCGGGGAAGGGTTAGGGTTAGGTTTCGAGCTAAGGTTAGGGTTAGGGGACGGGGACGGTTTAGGGTCCAGTTGAGGGTACGGCAACGCTTTAGGGGGAGCGTGCGTGTGAGGGCGCGGGTTAGTGTTAGCGTACGGATTAGGATTAGGGGACGGGTGAGGGTCAGGCTTCGGGGAAGGGTTAGGGTTAAGGTTCGGGCTAGGGTTAGGGTTAGGGGACGGGGACGGTTTCGGGTCCAGGTGAGGGTACGGCAACGCTTTAGGGGGAGCGTGCGTGTGAGGGCGCGGGTTAGTGTTAGCGTACGGGTTAGGATTAGGGGACGGGTGAGGGTCAGGCTTCGGGGAAGGGTTAGGGTTAGGGTTCGGGCTAGGGTTAGGGTTAGGGGACGGGGACGGTTTAGGGTCCAGGTGAGGGTACGGCAACGCTTTAGGGGGAGCGTGCGTGTGAGGGCGCGGGTTTGTTAGCGTACGGGTTAGGATTAGTGGACGTGTGAGGGTCAGGCTTCGGGGAAGGGTTAGGGTTAGGGTTCGGGCTAGGGTTAGGGTTAGGGGACGGGGACGGTTTCGGGTCCAGGTGAGGGTACGGCAATGCCTTAGGGGGAGCGTGCGTGTGAGGGCGCGCGTTAGTGTTAGCGTACGGCTTAGGATTAGGGGACGGGTGAGGGTCAGGCTTCGGGGAAGGGTTAGGGTTAGGGTTCGGGCTAGGGTTAGGTTTAGGGGACGGGGACGGTTTAGGGTCCAGGTGAGGGTACGGCAACGCTTTAGGGGGAGCGTGCGTGTGAGGGCGCGCGTTAGTGTTAGCGTACGGCTTAGGATTAGGGGACGGGTGAGGGTCAGGCTTCGGGGAAGGGTTAGGGTTAGGGTTCGGGCTAGGGTTAGGGTTAGGGGACGGGGAGGGTTTAGGGTCCAGGTGAGGGTACGGCAACGCTTTAGGGGGAGCGTGCGTGTGAGGGCGCGCGTTAGTGTTAGCTTACGGGTTAGGATTAGGGGACGGGTGAGGGTCAGGCTTCGGGGAAGGGTTAGGGTTAGGGTTCGGGCTAGGGTTAGGGTTAGGGGACGGGGACGGTTTAGGGTCCAGGTGAGGGTACGGCAACGCTTTAGGGGGAGCGTGCGTGTGAGGGCGCGGGTTAGTGTTAGCGTACGGGTTAGGATTAGGGGACGGGTGAGGGTCAGGCTTCGGGGAAGGGTTAGGGTTAGGGTTCGGGCTAGGGTTAGGGTTAGGGGACGGGGACGGTTTAGGGTCCAGGTGAGGGTACGGCAACGCTTTAGGGGGAGCGTGCGTGTGAGGGCGCGGGTTAGTGTTAGCGTACGGGTTAGGATTAGGGGACGGGTGAGGGTCAGGCTTCGGGGAAGGGTTAGGGTTAGGGTTCGGGCTAGGGTTAGGGTTAGGGGACGGGGACGGTTTAGGGTCCAGGTGAGGGTACGGCAACGCTTTAGGGGGAGCGTGCGTGTGAGGGCGCGGGTTAGTGTTAGCGTACGGGTTAGGATTAGGGGACGGGTGAGGGTCAGGCTTCGGGGAAGGGTTAGGGTTAGGGTTCGGGCTAGGGTTAGGGTTAGGGGACGGGGACGGTTTAGGGTCCAGGTGAGGGTACGGCACCGCTTTAGGGGGAGCGTGCGTGTGAGGGCGCGGGTTAGTGTTAGCGTACGGGTTAGGATTAGGGGACGGGTGAGGGTCAGGCTTCGGGGAAGGGTTAGGGTTAGGGTTCGGGCTAGGGTTAGGGTTAGGGGACGGGGACGGTTTCGGGTCCAGGTGAGGGTACGGCAACGCTTTGGGGAGAGCGTGCGTGTGAGGGCGCGGGTTAGTGTTAGCGTACGGGTTAGGATTAGGGGCAGGTGAGGGTCAGGCTTAGGGGAAGGGTTACGGTTAGGGTTCGGGCTAGGGTTAGGGTTAGAGGACTGGGACGGTTTAGGGTCCAGGTGAGGGTACGGCAACGCTTTAGGGGGAGCGTGCGTGTGAGGGCGCGGGTTAGTGTTAGCGTACGGGTTAGGATTAGGGGACGGGTGAGTGTCAGGCTTCGGGGAAGGGTTAGGGTTAGGGTTCGGGCTAGGGTTAGGGTTAGGGGACGGGGACGGTTTAGGGTCCAGGTGAGGGTACGGCAACGCTTTAGGGGGAGCGTGCGTGTGAGGGCGCGGGTTAGTGTTAGCGTACGGGTTAGGATTAGGGGACGGGTGAGGGTCAGGCTTCGGGGAAGGGTTAGGGTTAGGGTTCGGGCTAGGGTTAGGGTTAGGGGACGGGGACGGTTTAGGGTCCAGGTGAGGGTACGGCAATGCCTTAGGGGGAGCGTGCGTGTGAGGGCGCGCGTTAGTGTTAGCGTACGGCTTAGGATTAGGGGACGGGTGAGGGTCAGGCTTCGGGGAAGTGTTAGGGTTAGGGTTCGGGCTAGGGTTAGGTTTAGGGGACGGGGACGGTTTAGGGTCCAGGTGAGGGTACGGCAACGCTTTAGGGGGAGCGTGCGTGTGAGGGCGCGCGTTAGTGTTAGCGTACGGCTTAGGATTAGGGGACGGGTGAGGGTCAGGCTTCGGGGAAGGGTTAGGGTTAGGGTTCGGGGTAGGGTTAGGGTTAGGGGACGGGGATGGTTTAGGGTCCAGGTGAGGGTACGGCAACGCTTTAGGGGGAGCGTGCGTGTGAGGGCGCGCGTTAGTGTTAGCTTACGGGTTAGGATTAGGGGACGGGTGAGGGTCAGGCTTCGGGGAAGGGTTAGGGTTAGGGTTCGGGCTAGGGTTAGGGTTAGGGGACGGGGACGGTTTAGGGTCCAGGTGAGGGTATGGCAACGCTTTAGGGGGAGCGTGCGTGTGAGGGCGCGGGTTAGTGTTAGCGTACGGGTTAGGATTAGGGGACGGGTGAGGGTCAGGCTTCGGGGAAGGGTTAGGGTTAGGGTTCGGGCTAGGGTTAGGGTTAGGGGACGGGGACGGTTTAGGGTCCAGGTGACGGTACGGCAACGCTTTAGGGGGAGCGTGCGTGTGAGGGCGCGGGTTAGTGTTAGCGTACGGGTTAGGATTAGGGGACGGGTGAGGGTCAGGCTTCGGGGAAGGGTTAGGGTTAGGGTTCGGGCTAGGGTTAGGGTTAGGGGACGGGGACGGTTTAGGGTCCAGGTGAGGGTACGGCACCGCTTTAGGGGGGGCGTGCGTGTGAGGGCGCGGGTTAGTGTTAGCGTACGGGTTAGGATTAGGGGACGGGTGAGGGTCAGGCTTCGGGGAAGGGTTAGGGTTAGGGTTCGGGCTAGGGTTAGGGTTAGGGGACGGGGACGGTTTCGGGTCCAGGTGAGGGTACGGCAACGCTTTGGGGAGAGCGTGCGTGTGAGGGCGCGGGTTAGTGTTAGCGTACGGGTTAGGATTAGGGGCAGGTGAGGGTCAGGCTTCGGGGAAGGGTTACGGTTAGGGTTCGGGCTAGGGTTAGGGTTAGAGGACTGGGACGGTTTAGGGTCCAGGTGAGGGTACGGCAACGCTTTAGGGGGAGCGTGCGTGTGAGGGCGCGGGTTAGTGTTAGCGTACGGGTTAGGATTAGGGGACGGGTGAGTGTCAGGCTTCGGGGAAGGGTTAGGGTTAGGGTTCGGGCTAGGGTTAGGGTTAGGGGACAGGGACGGTTTAGGGTCCAGGTGAGGGTACGGCAACGCTTTAGGGGGAGCGTGCGTGTGAGGGCGCGGGTTAGTGTTAGCGTACGGGTTAGGATTAGGGGACGGGTGAGGGTCAGGCTTCGGGGAAGGGTTAGGTTTAGGGTTCGGGCTAGGGTTAGGGTTAGAGGACGGGGACGGTTTAGGGTGCAGGTGAGGGTACGGCAACAATTTAGGGGGAGCGTGCGTGTGAGGGCGCGGGTTAGTGTTAGCGCAGGGCTTAGGATTAGGGGACGGGTGAGGCTCAGGCTTCGGGGATGGGTTAGGGTTAGGGTTCGGGCTAGGGTTAGGGTTAGGGGACGGGGACGGTTTAGGGTCCAGGTGAGGGTACGGCAACGCTTTAGGGGGAGCGTGCGTGTGAGGGCGCGGGTTAGTGTTAGCGTACGGGTTAGGATTAGGGGACGGGTGAGGGTCAGGCTTCAGGGAAGGGTTAGGGTTAGGGTTCGGGCTAGGGTTAGGGTTAGGGGACGGGGACGGTTTAGGGTCCAGGTGAGGGTACGGCAACGCTTTAGGGGCAGCGTGCGTGTGAGGGCGCGGGTTAGTGTTAGCGTACGGGATAGGATTAGGGGACGGGTGAGGGTCAGGCTTCGGGGAAGGGTTAGGGTTAGGGTTCGGGCTAGGGTTAGGGTTAGGGGACGGGGTCGGTTTCGGGTCCAGGTGAGGGTACGGCAACGCTTTAGGGAGAGCGTGCGTGTGAGGGCGCGGGTTAGTGTTAGCGTACGGGTTAGGATTAGGGGACGGGTGAGGGTCAGGCTTCGGGGAAGGGTTAGGGTTAGGGTTCGGGCTAGGGTTAGGGTTAGGGGACGGGGACGGTTTAGGGTCCAGGTGAGGGTACGGCAACGCTTTAGGGGGAGCGTGCGTGTGAGGGCGCGGGGTAGTGTTAGCGTACGGGTTAGGATTAGGGGACGGGTGAGGGTCAGGCTTCGGGGAAGGGTTAGGGTTAGGGTTCGGGCTAGGGTTAGGGTTAGGGGATGGGGACGGTTTAGGGTCCGGGTGAGGGTACGGCAACGCTTTAGGGGGAGCGTGCGTGTGAGGGCGCGGGGTAGTGTTAGCGTACGGGTTAGGATTAGGGGACGGGTGAGGGTCAGGCTTCGGGGAAGGGTTAGGGTTTGGGTTCGGGCTAGGGTTAGGGTTAGGGGACGGGGACGGTTTAGGGTCCAGGTGAGGGTACGGCAACGCTTCAGGGGGAGCGTGCGTGTGAGGGCGTGCGTTAGTGTTAGCGTACGGCTTAGGATTAGGGTACGGGTGAGGGTCAGGCTTCGGGGAAGGGTTAGGGTTAGGGTTCGGGCTAGGGTTAGGGTTAGGGGACGGGGACGGTTTAGGGTCCAGGTGAGGGTACGGCAACGCTTTAGGGGGAGCGTGCGTGTGAGGGCGCGCGTTAGTGTTAGCGTACGGCTTAGGATTAGGGGACGGGTGAGGGTCAGGCTTCGGGGAAGGGTTAGGGTTAGGGTTCGGGCTAGGGTTAGGGTTAGGGGACGGGGATGGTTTAGGGTCCAGGTGAGGGTACGGCAACGCTTTAGGGGGAGCGTGCGTGTGAGGGCGCGCGTTAGTGTTAGCGTACGGGTTAGGATTAGGGGACGGGTGAGGGTCAGGCTTCAGGGAAGTGTTAGGGTTAGGGTTCGGGCTAGGGTTAGGGTTAGGGGACGGGGACGGTTTAGGGTCCAGGTGAGGGTACGGCAACGCTTTAGGGGGAGCGTGCGTGTGAGGGCGCGGGTTAGTGTTAGCGTACGGGTTAGGATTAGGGGACGGGTGAGGGTCAGGCTTCGGGGAAGGGTTAGGGTTAGGGTTCGGGCTAGGGTTAGGGTTAGGGGACGGGGACGGTTTAGGGTCCAGGTGAGGGTACGGCAACGTTTTAGGGGGAGCGTGCGTGTGAGGGTGCGGTTTAGTGTTAGCGTACGGGTTAGGATTAGGGGACGGGTGAGGGTCAGGCTTCGGGGAAGGGTTAGGGTTAGGGTTCGGGCTAGGATTAGGGTTAGGGGCGGGGACGGTTTAGGGTCCAGGTGAGGGTACGGCAACGCTTTAGGGGGAGCGTGCGTGTGAGGGCGTGGGTTAGTGTAAGCGTACGGGTTAGGATTAGGGGACGGTTGAGGGTCAGGCTTCGGGGAAGAGTTAGCGTTAGGGTTCGGGCTAGGGTTAGGGTTAGGGGACGGGGACGGTTTAGGGTCCAGGTGAGGTTACGGCAACGCTTTAGGGGGAGCGTGCGTGTGAGGGCACGGGTTAGTGTTAGCGTACGGGTTAGGATTAGGGGACGGGTGAGGGTCAGGCTTCAGGGAAGGGTTACGGTTCGGGCTAGGGTTAGGGTTAGGGGACGGGGACGGTTTAGGGTCCAGGTGAGGGTACGGCAACGCTTTAGGGGGAGCGTGCGTGTGAGGGCGCGGGTTAGTGTTAGCGTACGGGTTAGGATTAGGGGACGGGTGAGGGTCAGGCTTCGGGGAAGGGTTAGGGTTAGGGTTCGGGCTAGGGTTAGGGTTACGGGTCGGGGACGGTTTAGGGTCCAGGTGAGGGTACGGCAACGCTTTAGGGGGAGCGTGCGTGTGAGGGCGCGGGTTAGTGTTAGCGTACGGGTTAGGATTAGGGCACGGGTGAGGGTCAGGCTTCTGGGAAGGGTTAGGGTTAGGGTTCGGGTTAGGGTTGGGTTTAGGGGACGGGGACGGTTTAGGGTTCAGGTGAGGGTACGGCAACGCTTTAGGGGGAGCGTGCGTGTGAGGGCGCGGGTTAGTGTTAGCGTACGGGTTAGGATTAGGGGACGGTTGAGGGTCAGGCTTCGGTGAAGGGTTAGGGATAGGGTTCGGGCTAGGGTTAGGGTTAGGGGACGGGGACGGTTTAGGGTCCAGGTGAGGGTACGGCAACGCTTTAGGGGGAGCGTGCGTGTGAGGGCGCGGGTTAGTGTTAGCGTACGGGTTAGGATTAGGGGACGGGTGAGGGTCAGGCTTCGGGGAAGGGTTAGGGATAGGGTTCGGGCTAGGGTTAGGGTTAGGGGACGGGGACGGTTTAGGGTCCAGGTGAGGGTACGGCAACGCTTTAGGGGGAGCGTGCGTGTGAGGGCGCGGGTTAGTGTTAGCGTACGGGTTAGGATTAGGGGACGGGTGAGGGTCAGGCTTCGGGGAAGGGTTAGGGATAGGGTTCGGGCTAGGGTTAGGGTTAGGGGACGGGGCCGGTTTAGGGTCCAGGTGAGGTTACGGCAACACTTTAGGGGGAGCGTGCGTGTGAGGGCACGGGTTAGTGTTAGCGTACGGGTTAGGATTAGGGGACGGGTGAGGGTCAGGCTTCAGGGAAGGGTTAGGGTTCGGGCTAGGGTTAGGGTTAGGGGACGGGGACGGTTTAGGGTCCAGGTGAGGGTACGGCAACGCTTTAGGGGGAGCGTGCATGTGAGGGCGCGGGTTAGTGTTAGCGTACGGGTTAGGATTAGGGGACGGGTGAGGGTCAGGCTTCGGGGAAGGGTTAGGGTTAGGGTTCGGGCTAGGGTTAGGGTTAGGGGACGGGGACGGTTTAGGGTCCAGGTGAGGGTACGGCAACGCTTTAGGGGGAGCGTGCGTGTGAGGGCGCGGGTTAGTGTTAGCGTACGGGTTAGGATTAGGGGACGGGTGAGGGTCAGGCTTCGGGGAAGGGTTAGGGTTAGGTTTCGAGCTAGGGTTAGGGTTAGGGGACGGGGACGGTTTAGGGTCCAGGTGAGGGTACGGCAACGCTTTAGGGGGAGCGTGCGTGTGAGGGCGCGGGTTAGTGTTAGCGTACGGATTAGGATTAGGGGACGGGTGAGGGTCAGGCTTCGGGGAAGGGTTAGGGTTAGGGTTCGGGCTAGGGTTAGGGTTAGGGGACGGGGACGGTTTAGGGTCCAGGTGAGGGTACGGCAACGTTTTAGGGGGAGCGTGCGTGTGAGGGTGCGGTTTAGTGTTAGCGTACGGGTTAGGATTAGGGGACGGGTGAGGGTCAGGCTTCGGGGAAGGGTTAGGGTTAGGGTTCGGGCTAGGATTAGGGTTAGGGGCGGGGACGGTTTAGGGTCCAGGTGAGGGTACGGCAACGCTTTAGGGGGAGCGTGCGTGTGAGGGCGTGGGTTAGTGTTAGCGTACGGGTTAGGATTAGGGGACGGTTGAGGGTCAGGCTTCGGGGAAGAGTTAGCGTTAGGGTTCGGGCTAGGGTTAGGGTTAGGGGACGGGGACGGTTTAGGGTCCAGGTGAGGTTACGGCAGCGCTTTAGGGGGAGCGTGCGTGTGAGGGCACGGGTTAGTGTTAGCGTACGGGTTAGGATTAGGGGACGGGTGAGGGTCAGGCTTCAGGGAAGGGTTAGGGTTCGGGCTAGGGTTAGGGTTAGGGGACGGGGACGGTTTAGGGTCCAGGTGAGGGTACGGCAACGCTTTAGGGGGAGCGTGCGTGTGAGGGCGCGGGTTAGTGTTAGCGTACGGGTTAGGATTAGGGGACGGGTGAGGGTCAGGCTTCGGGGAAGGGTTAGGGTTAGGGTTCGGGCTAGGGTTAGGGTTACGGGTCGGGGACGGTTTAGGGTCCAGGTGAGGGTACGGCAACGCTTTAGGGGGAGCGTGCGTGTGAGGGCGCGGGTTAGTGTTAGCGTACGGGTTAGGATTAGGGCACGGGTGAGGGTCAGGCTTCTGGGAAGGGTTAGGGTTAGGGTTCGGGCTAGGGTTGGGTTTAGGGGACGGGGACGGTTTAGGGTTCAGGTGAGGGTACGGCAACGCTTTAGGGGGAGCGTGCGTGTGAGGGCGCGGGTTAGTGTTAGCGTACGGGTTAGGATTAGGGGACGGTTGAGGGTCAGGCTTCGGTGAAGGGTTAGGGATAGGGTTCGGGCTAGGGTTAGGGTTAGGGGACGGGGACGGTTTAGGGTCCAGGTGAGGGTACGGCAACGCTTTAGGGGGAGCGTGCGTGTTAGGGCGCGCGTTAGTGTTAGCGTACGGGTTAGGATTAGGGGACGGGTGAGGGTCAGGCTTCGGGGAAGGGTTAGGGTTAGGGTTCGGGCTAGGGTTAGGGTTAGGGGACGGGGACGGTTTAGGGTCCAGGTGAGGGTACGGCAACGCTTTAGGGGGAGCGTGCGTGTGAGGGCACGGGTTAGTGTTAGCGTACGGATTAGGATTAGGGGACAGGTGAGGGTCAGGCTTCGGGGAAGGGTTAGGGTTAGGGTTCGGGCTAGGGTTAAGGTTAGGGGACGGGGACCGTTTAGGGTCCAGTTGAGGGTATGGCAACGCTTTAGGGGGAGCGTGCGTGTGAGGGCGCGGGTTAGTGTTAGCGTACGGGTTAGGATTAGGGGACGGGTGAGGGTCAGGCTTCGGGGAAGGGTTAGGGATAGGGTTCGGGCTAGGGTTAGGTTTAGGGGACGGGGACGGTTTAGGGTCCAGGTGAGGTTACGGCAACGCTTTAGGGGGAGCGTGCGTGTGAGGGCACGGGTTAGTGTTAGCGTACGGGTTAGGATTAGGGGACGGGTGAGGGTCAGGCTTCAGGGAAGGGTTAGGGTTCGGGCTAGGGTTAGGGTTAGGGGACGGGGACGGTTTAGGGTCCAGGTGAGGGTACGGCAACGCTTTAGGGGGAGTGTGCATGTGAGGGCGCGGGTTAGTGTTAGCGTACGGGTTAGGATTAGGGGACGGGTGAGGGTCAGGCTTCGGGGAAGGGTTAGGGTTAGGGTTCGGGCTAGGGTTAGGGTTAGGGGACGGGGACGGTTTAGGGTCCAGGTGAGGGTACAGCAACGCTTTAGGGGGAGCGTGCGTGTGAGGGCGCGGGTTAGTGTTAGCGTACGGGTTAGGATTAGGGGACGGGTGAGGGTCAGGCTTCGGGGAAGGGTTAGGGTTAGGTTTCGAGCTAGGGTTAGGGTTAGGGGACGGGGACGGTTTAGGGTCCAGTTGAGGGTACGGCAACGCTTTAGGGGGAGCGTGCGTGTGAGGGCGCGGGTTAGTGTTAGCGTACGGATTAGGATTAGGGGACGGGTGAGGGTCAGGCTTCGGGGAAGGGTTAGGGTTAAGGTTCGGGCTAGGGTTAGGGTTAGGGGACGGGGACGGTTTCGGGTCCAGGTGAGGGTACGGCAACGCTTTAGGGGGAGCGTGCGTGTGAGGGCGCGGGTTAGTGTTAGCGTACGGGTTAGGATTAGGGGACGGGTGAGGGTCAGGCTTCGGGGAAGGGTTAGGGTTAGGGTTCGGGCTAGGGTTAGGGTTAGGGGACGGGGACGGTTTAGGGTCCAGGTGAGGGTACGGCAACGCTTTAGGGGGAGCGTGCGTGTGAGGGCGCGGGTTAGTGTTAGCGTACGGGTTAGGATTAGTGGACGTGTGAGGGTCAGGCTTCGGGGAAGGGTTAGGGTTAGGGTTCGGGCTAGGGTTAGGGTTAGGGGACGGGGACGGTTTCGGGTCCAGGTGAGGGTACGGCAACGCTTTAGGGGGAGGGTGCGTGTGAGGGCGCGGGTTAGTGTTAGCGTACGGGTTAGGATTAGGGGACGGGTGAGGGTCAGGCTTCGGAGAAGGGTTAAGGGTAGGGTTCGGGCTAGGGTTAGGGTTAGGGGACGGGGACGGTTTCGGGTCCAGGTGAGGGTACGGCAACGCTTTAGGGGGAGCGTGCGTGTGAGGGCGCGGGTTAGTGTTAGCGTACGGGTTAGGATTAGGGGACGGGTGAGGGTCAGGCTTCGGGGAAGGGTTAGGGTTAGGGTTCGGGCTAGGGTTAGGGTTAGGGGACGGGGACGGTTTAGGGTCCAGGTGAGGGTACGGCAACGCTTTATGGGGAGCGTGCGTGTGAGGGCGCGGGTTAGTGTTAGCGTACGGGTTAGGATTAGGGGACGGGTGAGGGTCAGGCTTCGGGGAAGGGTTAGGGTTAGGGTTCGGGCTAGGGTGAGGGTTAGGGGACGGGGACGGTTTAGGGTCCAGGTGAGGGTACGGCAACGCTTTAGGGGGAGCGTGCGTGTGAGGGCGCGGGTTAGTGTTAGCGTACGGGTTCGGATTAGGGGACGGGTGAGGGTCAGGCTTCGGGGAAGGGTTAGGGTTAGGGTTCGGGCTAGGGTTAGGGTTAGGGGACGGGGACGGTTTAGGGTCCAGGTGAGGGTACGGCAACGCTTTAGGGGGAGCGTGCGTGTGAGGGCGCGGGTTAGTGTTAGCGCAGGGGTTAGGATTAGGGGACGGGTGAGGCTCAGGCTTCGGGGAAGGGTTAGGGTTAGGGTTCGGGCTAGGGTTAGGGTTAGGGGACGGGGACGGTTTAGGGTCCAGGTGAGGGTACGGCAACGCTTTAGGGGGAGCGTGCGTGTGAGGGCGCGGGTTAGTGTTAGCGTACGGGTTAGGATTAGGGGACGGGTGAGGGTCAGGCTTCGGGGAAGGGTTAGGGTTAGGGTTCGGGCTAGGGTTAGGGTTAGGGGACGGGGACGGTTTAGGGTCCAGGTGAGGGTACGGCAACGCTTTAGGGGGAGCGTGCGTGTGAGGGCGCGGGTTAGTGTTAGCGTACGGGATAGGATTAGGGGACGGGTGAGGGTCAGGCTTCGGGGAAGGGTTAGGGTTAGGGTTCGGGCTAGGGTTAGGGTTAGGGGACGGGGTCGGTTTCGGGTCCAGGTGAGGGTACGGCAACGCTTTAGGGAGAGCGTGCGTGTGAGGGCGCGGGGTAGTGTTAGCGTACGGGTTAGGATTAGGGAACGGGTGAGGGTCAGGCTTCGGGGAAGGGTTAGGGTTAGGGTTCGGGGTAGGGTTAGTGTTAGGGGACGGGGACGGTTTCGGGTCCAGGTGAGGGTACGGCAACGCTTTAGGGGGAGCGTGCGTGTGAGGGCGCGGGTTAGTGTTAGCGTACGGGTTAGGATTAGGGGACGGGTGAGGGTCAGGCTTCGGGGAAGGGTTAGGGTTAGGGTTCGGGCTAGGGTTAGGGTTAGGGGACGGGGACGGTTTAGGGTCCAGGTGAGGGTACGGCAACGCTTTAGGGGGAGCGTGCGTGTGAGGGCGCGGGTTAGTGTTAGCGTACGGGTTAGGATTAGGGCACGGGTGAGGGTCAGGCTTCTGGGAAGGGTTAGGGTTAGGGTTCGGGCTAGGGTTGGGTTTAGGGGACGGGGACGGTTTAGGGTTCAGGTGAGGGTACGGCAACGCTTTAGGGGGAGCGTGCGTGTGAGGGCGCGGGTTAGTGTTAGCGTACGGGTTAGGATTAGGGGACGGTTGAGGGTCAGGCTTCGGTGAAGGGTTAGGGATAGGGTTCGGGCTAGGGTTAGGGTTAGGGGATGGGGACGGTTTAGGGTCCAGGTGAGGGTACGGCAACGCTTTAGGGGGAGCGTGCGTGTTAGGGCGCGCGTTAGTGTTAGCGTACGGGTTAGGATTAGGGGACGGGTGAGGGTCAGGCTTCGGGGAAGGGTTAGGGTTAGGGTTCGGGCTAGGGTTAGGGTTAGGGGACGGGGACGGTTTAGGGTCCAGGTGAGGGTACGGCAACGCTTTAGGGGGAGCGTGCATGTGAGGGCGCGGGTTAGTGTTAGCGTACGGGTTAGGATTAGGGGACGGGTGAGGGTCAGGCTTCGGGGAAGGGTTAGGGTTAGGGTTCGGGCTAGGGTTAGGGTTAGGGGACGGGGACGGTTTAGGGTCCAGGTGAGGGTACGGCAACGCTTTAGGGGGAGCGTGCGTGTGAGGGCGCGGGTTAGTGTTAGCGTACGGGTTAGGATTAGGGGACGGGTGAGGGTCAGGCTTCGGGGAAGGGTTAGGGTTAGGTTTCGAGCTAGGGTTAGGGTTAGGGGACGGGGACGGTTTAGGGTCCAGGTGAGGGTACGGCAACGCTTTAGGGGGAGCGTGCGTGTGAGGGCGCGGGTTAGTGTTAGCGTACGGATTAGGATTAGGGGACGGGTGAGGGTCAGGCTTCGGGGAAGGGTTAGGGTTAAGGTTCGGGCTAGGGTTAGGGTTAGGGGACGGGGACGGTTTCGGGTCCAGGTGAGGGTACGGCAACGCTTTAGGGGGAGCGTGCGTGTGAGGGCGCGGGTTAGTGTTAGCGTACGGGTTAGGATTAGTGGACGGGTGAGGGTCAGGCTTCGGGGAAGGGTTAGGGTTAGGGTTCGGGCTAGGGTTAGGGTTAGGGGACGGGGACGGTTTAGGGTCCAGGTGAGGGTACGGCAACGCTTTAGGGGGAGGGTGCGTGTGAGGGCGCGGGTTAGTGTTAGCGTACGGGTTAGGATTAGGGGACGGGTGAGGGTCAGGCTTCGGAGAAGGGTTAAGGGTAGGGTTCGGGCTAGGGTTAGGGTTAGGGGACGGGGACGGTTTCGGGTCCAGGTGAGGGTACGGCAACGCTTTAGTGGGAGCGTGCGTGTGAGGGCGCGGGTTAGTGTTAGCGTACGGGTTAGGATTAGGGGACGGGTGAGGGTCAGGCTTCGGGGAAGTGTTAGGGTTAGGGTTCGGGCTAGGGTTAGGGTTAGGGGACGGGGACGGTTTAGGGTCCAGGTGAGGGTACGGCAACGCTTTAGGGGGAGCGTGCGTGTGAGGGCGCGGGTTAGTGTTAGCGTACGGGTTAGGATTAGGGGACGGGTGAGGGTCAGGCTTCGGGGAAGGGTTAGGGTTAGGGTTCGGGCTAGGGTGAGGGTTAGGGGACGGGGACGGTTTAGGGTCCAGGTGAGGGTACGGCAACGCTTTAGGGGGAGCGTGCGTGTGAGGGCGCGGGTTAGTGTTAGCGTACGGGTTAGGATTAGGGGACGGGTGAGGGTCAGGCTTCGGGGAAGGGTTAGGGTTAGGGTTCGGGCTAGGGTTAGGGTTAGGGGACGGGGACGGTTTAGGGTCCAGGTGAGGGTACGGCAACGCTTTAGGGGGAGCGTGCGTGTGAGGGCGCGGGTTAGTGTTAGCGCAGGGGTTAGGATTAGGGGACGGGTGAGGCTCAGGCTTCGGGGAAGGGTTAGGGTTAGGGTTCGGGCTAGGGTTAGGGTTAGGGGACGGGGACGGTTTAGGGTCCAGGTGAGGGTACGGCAACGCTTTAGGGGGAGCGTGCGTGTGAGGGCGCGGGTTAGTGTTAGCGTACGGGTTAGGATTAGGGGACGGGTGAGGGTCAGGCTTCGGGGAAGGGTTAGGGTTAGGGTTCGGGCTAGGGTTAGGGTTAGGGGACGGGGACGGTTTAGGGTCCAGGTGAGGGTACGGCAACGCTTTAGGGGGAGCGTGCGTGTGAGGGCGCGGGTTAGTGTTAGCGTACGGGATAGGATTAGGGGACGGGTGAGGGTCAGGCTTCGGGGAAGGGTTAGGGTTAGGGTTCGGGCTAGGGTTAGGGTTAGGGGACGGGGTCGGTTTCGGGTCCAGGTGAGGGTACGGCAACGCTTTAGGGAGAGCGTGCGTGTGAGGGCGCGGGGTAGTGTTAGCGTACGGGTTAGGATTAGGGAACGGGTGAGGGTCAGGCTTCGGGGAAGGGTTAGGGTTAGGGTTCGGGGTAGGGTTAGTGTTAGGGGACGGGGACGGTTTCGGGTCCAGGTGAGGGTACGGCAACGCTTTAGGGGGAGCGTGCGTGTGAGGGCGCGGGTTAGTGTTAGCGTACGGGTTAGGATTAGGGGACGGGTGAGGGTCAGGCTTCGGGGAAGGGTTAGGGTTAGGGTTCGGGCTAGGGTTAGGGTTAGGGGACGGGGACGGTTTAGGGTCCAGGTGAGGGTACGGCAACGCTTTAGGGGGAGCGTGCGTGTGAGGGCGCGGGTTAGTGTTAGCGTACGGGTTAGGATTAGGGGACGGGTGAGGGTCAGGCTTCGGGGAAGGGTTAGGGTTAGGGTTCGGGCTAGGGTTAGGGTTAGGGGACGGGGACGGTTTAGGGTCCAGGTGAGGGTACGGCAACGCTTTAGGGGGAGCGTGCGTGTGAGTGCGCGGGTTAGTGTTAGCGTACGGGTTAGGATTAGGGGACGGGTGAGGGTCAGGCTTCGGGGAAGGGTTAGGGTTAGGGTTCGGGCTAGGGTTAGGGTTAGGGGACGGGGACGGTTTCGGGTCCAGGTGAGGGTACGGCAACGCTTTAGGGGGAGCGTGCGTGTGAGGGCGCGGGTTAGTGTTAGCGCAGGGGTTAGGATTAGGGGACGGGTGAGGGTCAGGCTTCGGGGAAGGGTTAGGGTTAGGGTTCGGGCTAGGGTTAGGGTTAGGGGACGGGGACGGTTTAGGGTCCAGGTGAGGGTACGGCAACGCTTTAGGGGGAGCGTGCGTGTGAGGGCGCGGGTTAGTGTTAGCGTACGGGTTAGGATTAGGGGACGGGTGAGGGTCAGGCTTCGGGGAAGGGTTAGGGTTAGGGTTCGGGCTAGGGTTAGGGTTAGGGGACGGGGACGGTTTAGGGTCCAGGTGAGGGTACGGCAACGCTTTAGGGGGAGCGTGCGTGTGAGGGCGCGGGTTAGTGTTAGCGTACGGGATAGGATTAGGGGACGGGTGAGGGTCAGGCTTCGGGGAAGGGTTAGGGTTAGGGTTCGGGCTAGGGTTAGGGTTAGGGGACGGGGTCGGTTTCGGGTCCAGGTGAGGGTACGGCAACGCTTTAGGGAGAGCGTGCGTGTGAGGGCGCGGGGTAGTGTTAGCGTACGGGTTAGGATTAGGGAACGGGTGAGGGTCTGGCTTCGGGGAAGGGTTAGGGTTAGGGTTCGGGGTAGGGTTAGTGTTAGGGGACGGGGACGGTTTCGGGTCCAGGTGAGGGTACGGCAACGCTTTAGGGGGAGCGTGCGTGTGAGGGCGCGGGTTAGTGTTAGCGTACGGGTTAGGATTAGGGGACGGGTGAGGGTCAGGCTTCGGGGAAGGGTTAGGGTTAGGGTTCGGGCTAGGGTTAGGGTTAGGGGACGGGGACGGTTTAGGGTCCAGGTGAGGGTACGGCAACGCTTTAGGGGGAGCGTGCGTGTGAGGGCGCGGGTTAGTGTTAGCGTACGGGTTAGGATTAGGGGACGGGTGAGGGTCAGGCTTCGGGGAAGGGTTAGGGTTAGGGTTCGGGCTAGGGTTAGGGTTAGGGGACGGGGACGGTTTAGGGTCCAGGTGAGGGTACGGCAACGCTTTAGGGGGAGGGTGCGTGTTAGGGCGCGGGTTAGTGTTAGCGCAGGGGTTAGGATTAGGGGACGGGTGAGGGTCAGGCTTCGGGGAAGGGTTAGGGTTAGGGTTCGGGCTAGGGTTAGGGTTAGGGGACGGGGACGGTTTAGGGTCCAGGTGAGGGTACGGCAACGCTTTAGGGGGAGCGTGCGTGTGAGGGCGCGGGGTAGTGTTAGCGTACGGGTTAGGATTAGGGGACGGGTGAGGGTCAGGCTTCGGGGAAGGGTTAGGGTTAGGGTTCGGGCTAGGGTTAGGGTTAGGGGACGGGGACGGTTTAGGGTCCAGGTGAGGGTACGGCAACGCTTTAGGGGGAGCGTGCGTGTGAGGGCGCGGGGTAGTGTTAGCGTACGGGTTAGGATTAGGGGACGGGTGAGGGTCAGGCTTCGGGGAAGGGTTAGGGTTAGGGTTCGGGCTAGGGTTAGGGTTAGGGGACGGGGACGGTTTAGGGTCCAGGTGAGGGTACGGCAACGCTTTAGGGGGAGCGTGCGTGTGAGGGCGCGGGGTAGTGTTAGCGTACGGGTTAGGATTAGGGGACGGGTGAGGGTCAGGCTTCGGGGAAGGTTTAGGGTTAGGGTTCGGGCTAGGGTTAGGGTTAGGGGACGGGGACGGTTTAGGGTCCAGGTGAGGGTACGGCAACGCTTTAGGGGGAGCGTGCGTGTGAGGGCGCGGGTTAGTGTTAGCGTACGGGTTAGGATTAGGGGACGGGTGAGGGTCAGGCTTCGGGGAAGGGTTAGGTTTAGGGTTCGGGCTAGGGTTAGGATTAGGGGACGGGGACGGTTTAGGGTCCAGGTGAGGGTACGGCAACGCTTTAGGGGGAGCGTGCCTGTGACGGCACGGGTTAGTGTTAGCGTACGGGTTAGGATTAGGGGACGGGTGAGGGTCAGGCTTCGGGGAAGGGTTAGGGTTAGGGTTCGGGCTAGGGTTAGGGTTAGGGGACGGGGACGGTTTAGGGTCCAGGTGAGGGTACGGCAACGCTTTAGGGGGAGCGTGCGTGTGAGGGCGCGCGTTAGTGTTAGCGTACGGCTTAGGATTAGGGGAAGGGTGAGGGTCAGGCTTCGGGGAAGGGTTAGGGTTAGGGTTCGGGCTAGGGTTAGGGTTAGGGGACGGGGACGGTTTAGGGTCCAGGTGAGGGTACGGCAACGCTTTAGGGGGAGCGTGCGTGTGAGGGCGCGCGTTAGTTTTAGCGTACGGCTGAGGATTAGGGGACGGGTGAGGGTCAGGCTTCGGGGAAGGGTTAGGGTTAGGGTTCGGGCTAGGGTTAGGGTTAGGGGACGGGGACGGTTTAGGGTCCAGGTGAGGGTACGGCAACGCTTTAGGGGGAGCGTGCGTGTGAGGGCGCGCGTTAGTGTTAGCGTACGGCTTAGGATTAGGGGAAGGGTGAGGGTCAGGCTTCGGGGAAGGGTTAGGGTTAGGGTTCGGGCTAGGGTTAGGGTTAGGGGACGGGGACGGTTTAGGGTCCAGGTGAGGGTACGGCAACGCTTTAGGGGGAGCGTGCGTGTGAGGGCGCGCGTTAGTTTTAGCGTACGGCTGAGGATTAGGGGACGGGTGAGGGTCAGGCTTCGGGGAAGGGTTAGGGTTAGGGTTCGGGCTAGGGTTAGGGTTAGGGGACGGGGACGGTTTAGGGTCCAGGTGAGGGTACGGCAACGCTTTAGGGGGAGCGTGCGTGTGAGGGCGCGCGTTAGTGTTAGCGTACGGGTTAGGATTAGGGGACGGGTGAGGGTCAGGCTTCGGGGAAGGGTTAGGGTTAGGGTTCGGGCTAGGGTTAGGGTTAGGGGACGGGGACGGTTTAGGGTCCAGGTGAGGGTACGGCAACGCTTTAGGGGGAGCGTGCGTGTGAGGGCGCGGGTTAGTGTTAGCGTACGGGTTAGGATTAGGGGACGGGTGAGGGTCAGGCTTCGGGGAAGGGTTAGGGTTAGGGTTCGGGCTAGGGTTAGGGTTAGGGGACGAGGACGGTTTAGGGTCCAGGTGAGGGTACGGCAACGCTTTAGGGGGAGCGTGCGTGTGAGGACGCGGGTTAGTGTTAGCGTACGGCTTAGGATTAGGGGACGGGTGAGGGTCAGGCTTCGGGGAAGGGTTAGGGTTAGGGTTCGGGCTAGGGTTAGGGTTAGGGGACGGGGACGGTTTAGGGTCCAGGTGAGGGTACGGCAACGCTTTAAGGGGAGGGTGCGTGTGAGGGCGCGGGTTAGTGTTAGCGCAGGGGTTAGGATTAGGGGACGGGTGAGGGTCAGGCTTCGGGGAAGGGTTAGGGTTAGGGTTCGGGCTAGGGTTAGGGTTAGGGGACGGGGACGGTTTAGGGTCCAGGTGAGGGTACGGCAACGCATTAGGGGGAGCGTGCGTGTGAGGGCGCGGTGTAGTGTTAGCGTACGGGTTAGGATTAGGGGACGGGTGAGGGTCAGGCTTCGGGGAAGGGTTAGGGTTAGGGTTCGGGCTAGGGTTAGGGTTAGGGGACGGGGACGGCTTAGGGTCCAGGTGAGGGTACGGCAACGCTTTAGGGGGAGCGTGCGTGTGAGGGCGCGGGTTAGTGTTAGCGTACGGGTTAGGATTAGGGGACGGGTGAGGGTCAGGCTTCGGGGAAGGGTTAGGGTTAGGGTTCGGGCTAGGGTTAGGGTTAGGGGACGGGGACGGTTTAGGGTCCAGGTGAGGGTACGGCAATGCTTTAGGGGGAGCGTGCGTGTGAGGGCGCGGGTTAGTGTTAGCGTACGGGTTAGGATTAGGGGACGGGTGAGGGTCAGGCTTCGGGGAAGGGTTAGGGTTAGGGTTCGGGCTAGGGTTAGGGTTAGGGGACGGGGACGGTTTAGGGTCCAGGTGAGGGTACGGCAACGCTTTAGGGGGAGCGTGCCTGTGAGGGCGCGGGTTAGTGTTAGCGCAGGGGTTAGGATTAGGGGACGGGTGAGGTTCAGGCTTCGGGGAAGGGTTAGGGTTAGGGTTCGGGCTATGGTTAGGGTTAGGGGATGGGGACGGTTTAGGGTCCAGGTGAGGGTACGGCAACACTTTAGGGGGAGCGTGCGTGTGAGGGCGCGGGTTAGTGTTAGCGTACGGGTTAGGATTAGGGGACGGGTGAGGGTCAGGCTTCGGGGAAGGGTTAGGGTTAGGGTTCGGGCTAGGGTTAGGGTTAGGGGACGGGGACGGTTTAGGGTCCAGGTGAGGGTACGGCAACGCTTTAGGGGGAGCGTGCGTGTGAGGGCGCGGGTTAGTGTTAGCGTACGGGTTAGGATTAGGGAACGGGTGAGGGTCAGGCTTCGGGGAAGGGTTAGGGTTAGGGTTCAGGGTAGGGTTAGTGTTAGGGGACGGGGACAGTTTCGGGTCCAGGTGAGGGTACGGCAACGCTTTAGGGGGAGCGTGCGTGTGAGGGCGCGGGTTAGTGTTAGCGTACGGGTTAGGATTAGGGGACGGGTGAGGGTCAGGCTTCGGGGAAGGGTTAGGGTTAGGGTTCGGGCTAGGGTTAGGGTTAGGGGACGAGGACGGTTTAGGGTCCAGGTGAGGGTACGGCAACGCTTTAGGGGGAGCGTGCGTGTGAGGACGCGGGTTAGTGTTAGCGTACGGGTTAGGATTAGGGGACGGGTGAGGGTCAGGCTTCGGGGAAGGGTTAGGGTTAGGGTTCGGGCTAGGGTTAGGGTTAGGGGACGGGGACGGTTTAGGGTCCAGGTGAGGGTACGGCAACGCTTTAGGGGGAGGGTGCGTGTGAGGGCGCGGGTTAGTGTTAGCGCAGGGGTTAGGATTAGGGGACGGGTGAGGGTCAGGCTTCGGGGAAGGGTTAGGGTTAGGGTTCGGGCTAGGGTTAGGGTTAGGGGACGGGGACGGTTTAGGGTCCAGGTGAGGGTACGGCAACGCTTTAGGGGGAGCGTGCGTGTGAGGGCGCGGGGTAGTGTTAGCGTACGGGTTAGGATTAGGGGACGGGTGAGGGTCAGGCTTCAGGGAAGGGTTAGGGTTAGGGTTCGGGCTAGGGTTAGGGTTAGGGGACGGGGACGGTTTAGGGTCCAGGTGAGGGTACGGCAACGCATTAGGGGGAGCGTGCGTGTGAGGGCGCGGGGTAGTGTTAGCGTACGGGTTAGGATTAGGGGACGGGTGAGGGTCAGGCTTCGGGGAAGGGTTAGGGTTAGGGTTCGGGCTAGGGTTAGGGTTAGGGGACGGGGACGGTTTAGGGTCCAGGTGAGGGTACGGCAACGCTTTAGGGGGAGCGTGCGTGTGAGGGCGCGGGTTAGTGTTAGCGTACGGGTTAGGATTAGGGGACGGGTGAGGGTCAGGCTTCGGGGAAGGGTTAGGGTTAGGGTTCGGGCTAGGGTTAGGGTTAGGGGACGGGGACGGTTTAGGGTCCAGGTGAGGGTACGGCAACGCTTTAGGGGGAGCGTGCGTGTGAGGGCGCGGGTTAGTGTTAGCGTACGGGTTAGGATTAGGGGACGGGTGAGGGTCAGGCTTCGGGGAAGGGTTAGGGTTAGGGTTCGGGCTAGGGATAGGGTTAGGGGACGGGGACGGTTTAGGGTCCAGGTGAGGGTACGGCAACGCTTTAGGGGGAGCGTGCGTGTGAGGGCGCGGGTTAGTGTTAGCGCAGGGGTTAGGATTAGGGGACGGGTGAGGCTCAGGCTTCGGGGAAGGGTTAGGGTTAGGGTTCGGGCTAGGGTTAGGGTTAGGGGATGGGGACGGTTTAGGGTCCAGGTGAGGGTACGGCAACACTTTAGGGGGAGCGTGCGTGTGAGGGCGCGGGTTAGTGTTAGCGTACGGGTTAGGATTAGGGGACGGGTGAGGGTCAGGCTTCGGGGAAGGGTTAGGGTTAGGGTTCGGGCTAGGGTTAGGGTTAGGGGACGGGGACGGTTTAGGGTCCAGGTGAGGGTACGGCAACGCTTTAGGGGGAGCGTGCGTGTGAGGGCGCGGGTTAGTGTTAGCGTACGGGATAGGATTAGGGGACGGGTGAGGGTCAGGCTTCGGGGAAGGGTTAGGGTTAGGGTTCGGGCTAGGGTTAGGGTTAGGGGACGGGGTCGGTTTCGGGTCCAGGTGAGGGTCCGGCAACGCTTTAGGGAGAGCGTGCGTGTGAGGGCGCGGGTTAGTGTTAGCGTACGGGTTAGGATTAGGGAACGGGTGAGGGTCAGGCTTCGGGGAAGGGTTAGGGTTAGGGTTCGGGGTAGGGTTAGTGTTAGGGGACGGGGACAGTTTCGGGTCCAGGTGAGGGTACGGCAACGCTTTAGGGGGAGCGTGCGTGTGAGGGCGCGGGTTAGTGTTAGCGTACGGGTTAGGATTAGGGGACGGGTGAGGGTCAGGCTTCGGGGAAGGGTTAGGGTTAGGGTTCGGGCTAGGGTTAGGGTTAGGGGACGGGGACGGTTTAGGGTCCAGGTGAGGGTACGGCAACGCTTTAGGGGGAGCGTGCGTGTGAGGGCGCGGGTTAGTGTTAGCGTACGGGTTAGGATTAGGGGACGGGTGAGGGTCAGGCTTCGGGGAAGGGTTAGGGTTAGGGTTCGGGCTAGGGTTAGGGTTAGGGGACGGGGACGGTTTAGGGTCCAGGTGAGGGTACGGCAACGCTTTAGGGGGAGCGTGCGTGTGAGGGCGCGGGTTAGTGTTAGCGTACGGGTTAGGATTAGGGGACGGGTGAGGGTCAGGCTTCGGGGAAGGGTTAGGGTTAGGGTTCGGGCTAGGGTTAGGATTAGGGGACGGGGACGGTTTAGGGTCCAGGTGAGGGTACGGCAACGCTTTAGGGGGAGCGTGCCTGTGAGGGCACGGGTTAGTGTTAGCGTACGGGTTAGGATTAGGGGACGGGTGAGGGTCAGGCTTCGGGGAAGGGTTAGGGTTAGGGTTCGGGCTAGGGTTAGGGTTAGGGGACGGGGACGGTTTAGGGTCCAGGTGAGGGTACGGCAACGCTTTAGGGGGAGCGTGCGTGTGAGGGCGCGGTTTAGTGTTAGCGTACGGGTTAGGATTAGGGGACGGGTGAGGGTCAGGCTTCGGGGAAGGGTTAGGGTTAGGGTTCGGGCTAGGGTTAGGGTTAGGGGACGAGGACGGTTTAGGGTCCAGGTGAGGGTACGGCAACGCTTTAGGGGGAGCGTGCGTGTGAGGACGCGGGTTAGTGTTAGCGTACGGCTTAGGATTAGGGGACGGGTGAGGGTCAGGCTTCGGGGAAGGGTTAGGGTTAGGGTTCGGGCTAGGGTTAGGGTTAGGGGACGGGGACGGTTTAGGGTCCAGGTGAGGGTACGGCAACGCTTTAGGGGGAGCGTGCGTGTGAGGGCGCGGGTTAGTGTTAGCGCAGGGGTTAGGATTAGGGGACGGGTGAGGGTCAGGCTTCGGGGAAGGGTTAGGGTTAGGGTTCGGGCTAGGGTTAGGGTTAGGGGACGGGGACGGTTTAGGGTCCAGGTGAGGGTACGGCAACGCTTTAGGGGGAGCGTGCGTGTGAGGGCGCGGGGTAGTGTTAGCGTACGGGTTAGGATTAGGGGACGGGTGAGGGTCAGGCTTCGGGGAAGGGTTAGGGTTAGGGTTCGGGCTAGGGTTAGGGTTAGGAGACGGGGACGGTTTAGGGTCCAGGTGAGGGTACGGCAACGCTTTAGGGGGAGCGTGCGTGTGAGGGCGCGGGGTAGTGTTAGCGTACGGGTTAGGATTAGGGGACGGGTGAGGGTCAGGCTTCGGGGAAGGGTTAGGGTTAGGGTTCGGGCTAGGGTTAGGGTTAGGGGACGGGGACGGTTTAGGGTCCAGGTGAGGGTACGGCAACGCTTTAGGGGGAGCGTGCGTGTGAGGGCGCGCGTTAGTGTTAGCGTACGGCTTAGGATTAGGGGACGGGTGAGGGTCAGGCTTCGGGGAAGGGTTAGGGTTAGGGTTCGGGCTAGGGTTAGGGTTAGGGGACGGGGACGGTTTAGGGTCCAGGTGAGGGTACGGCAACGCTTTAGGGGGAGCGTGCGTGTGAGGGCGCGCGTTAGTGTTAGCGTACGGGTTAGGATTAGGGGCCGGGTGAGGGTCAGGCTTCGGGGAAGGGTTAGGGTTAGGGTTCGGGCTAGGGTTAGGGTTAGGGGACGGGGACGGTTTAGGGTCCAGGTGAGGGTACGGCAACGCTTTAGGGGGAGCGTGCGTGTGAGGGCGCGGGTTAGTGTTAGCGTACGGGTTAGGATTAGGGGACGGGTGAGGGTCAGGCTTCGGGGAAGGGTTAGGGTTAGGGTTCGGGCTAGGGTTAGGGTTAGGGGACGGGGACGGTTTAGGGTCCAGGTGAGGGTACGGCAACGTTTTAGGGGGAGCGTGCGTGTGAGTGCGCGGGCTAGTGTTAGCGTACGGGTTAGGATTAGGGGACGGGTGAGGGTCAGGCTTCGGGGAAGGGTTAGGGTTAGGGTTCGGGCTAGGGTTAGGGTTAGGGGACGGGGACGGTTTAGGGTCCAGGTGAGGGTACGGCAACGCTTTAGGGGGAGCGTGCGTGTGAGGGCGTGGGTTAGTGTTAGCGTACGGGTTAGGATTAGGGGACGGGTGAGGGTCAGGCTTCGGGGAAGGGTTAGGGTTAGGGTTCGGGCTAGGGTTAGGGTTAGGGGACGGGGACGGTTTAGGGTCCAGGTGAGGTTACGGCAACGCTTTAGGGGGAGCGTGCGTGTGAGGGCACGGGTTAGTGTTAGCGTACGGGTTAGGATTAGGGGACGGGTGAGGGTCAGGCTTCAGGGAAGGGTTAGGGTTCGGGCTAGGGTTAGGGTTAGGGGACGGGGACGGTTTAGGGTCCAGGTGAGGGTACGGCAACGCTTTAGGGGGAGCGTGCGTGTGAGGGCGCGGGTTAGTGTTAGCGTACGGGTTAGGATTAGGGGACGGGTGAGGGTCAGGCTTCGGGGAAGGGTTAGGGTTAGGGTTCGGGCTAGGGTTAGGGTTACGGGACGGGGACGGTTCAGGGTCCAGGTGAGGGTACGGCAACGCTTTAGGGGGAGCGTGCGTGTGAGGGCGCGGGTTAGTGTTAGCGTACGGGTTAGGATTAGGGGACGGGTGAGGGTCAGGCTTCGGGGAAGGGTTAGGGTTAGGGTTCGGGCTAGGGTTAGGGTTAGGGGACGGGGACGGTTTAGGGTCCAGGTGAGGGTACGGCAACGCTTTAGGGGGAGCGTGCGTGTGAGGACGCGGGTTAGTGTTAGCGTACGGGTTAGGATTAGGGGACGGGTGAGGGTCAGGCTTCGGGGAAGGGTTAGGGTTAGGGTTCGGGCTAGGGTTAGGGTTAGGGGACGGGGACGGTTTAGGGTCGAGGTGAGGGTACGGCAACGCTTTAGGGGGAGCGTGCGTGTGAGGGCGCGGGTTAGTGTTAGCGCAGGGGTTAGGATTAGGGGACGGGTGAGGGTCAGGCTTCGGGGAAGGGTTAGGGTTAGGGTTCGGGCTAGGGTTAGGGTTAGGGGACGAGGACGGTTTAGGGTCCAGGTGAGGGTACGGCAACGCTTTAGGGGGAGTGTGCGTGTGAGGGCGCGGGTTAGTGTTAGCGTACGGGTTAGGATTAGGGGACGGGTGAGGGTCAGGCTTCGGGGAAGGGTTAGGGTTAGGGTTCGGGCTAGGGTTAGGGTTAGGGGACGGGGACGGTTTAGGGTCCAGGTGAGGGTACGGCAACGCTTTAGGGGGAGCGTGCGTGTGAGGGGGCGGGGTAGTGTTAGCGTACGGGTTAGGATTAGGGGACGGGTGAGGGTCAGGTTTCGGGGAAGGGTTAGGGTTAGGGTTCGGGCTAGGGTTAGGGTTAGGGGACAGGGACGGTTTAGGGTCCAGGTGAGGGTACGGCAACGCTTTAGGGGGATCGTGCGTGTGAGGGCGCGGGATAGTGTTAGCGTACGGGTTAGGATTAGGGGACGGGTGAGGGTCAGGCTTCGGCGAAGGGTTAGGGTTAGGGTTCGGGCTAGGGTTAGGGTTAGGGGACGGGGACGGTTTAGGGTCCAGGTGAGGTTTCGGCAACGCTTTAGGGGGAGCGTGCGTGTGAGGGCGCAGGTTAATGTTAGCGTACGGGTTAGGATTAGGGGACGGGTGAGGGTCAGGCTTCAGGGAAGGGTTAGGGTTAGGGTTCGGGCTAGGGTTAGGGTTAGGGGACGGGGACGGTTTAGGGTCCAGGTGAGGGTACGGCAACGCTTTAGGGGGAGCGTGCGTGTGAGTGCGCGGGTTAGTGTTAGCGTACGGGTTAGGATTAGGGGACGGGTGAGGGTCAGGCTTCGGGGAAGGGTTAGGGTTAGGGTTCGGGCTAGGGTTAGGGTTAGGGGACGGGGACGGTTTAGGGTCCAGGTGAGGGTACGGCAACGCTTTAGGGGGAGAGTGCGTGTGAGGGCGCGGGTTAGTGTTAGCGTACGGGTTAGGATTGGGGACGGGTGAGGGTCAGGCTTCGGGGAAGGGTTAGGTTTAGGGTTCGGGCTAGGGTTAGGGTTAGGGGACGGGGACGGTTTAGGGTCCAGGTGAGGGTACGGCAACGCTTTATGGGGAGCGTGCGTGTGAGGGCGCGGGTTAGTGTTAGCGTACGGGTTAGGATTAGGGGACGGGTGAGGGTCAGGCTTCGGGGAAGGGTTAGGGTTAGGGTTCGGGCTAGGGTTAGGGTTAGGGGACGGGGACGGTTTAGGGTCCAGGTGAGGGTACGGCAACGCTTTAGGGGGAGCGTGCGTGTGAGGGCGCGGGTTAGTGTTAGCGTACGGGTTAGGATTAGGGGACGGGTGAGTGTCAGGCTTCGGGGAAGGCTTAGGCTTAGGGTTCGGGCTAGGGTTAGGGTTAGGGGACGGGGACGGTTTAGGGTCCAGGTGAGGGTACGGCAACGCTTTAGGGGGAGCGTGCGTGTGAGGGCGCGGGTTAGTGTTAGCGTACGGGTTAGGATTAGGGGACGGGTGAGTGTCAGGCTTCGGGGAAGGGTTAGGGGTAGGGTTCGGGCTAGGGTTAGGGTTAGGGGACGGGGACGGTTTAGGGTCCAGGTGAGGGTACGGCAACGCTTTAGGGGGAGCGTGCGTGTGAGGGCGCGGGTTAGTTTTAGCGTACGGGTTAGGATTAGGGGACGGGTGAGGGTCAGGCTTCGGGGAAGGGTTAGGGTTAGGGTTCGGGCTAGGGTTAGGGTTAGGGGACGGGGACGGTTTAGGGTCCAGGTAAGGGTACGGCAACGCTTTAGGGGGAGCGTGCGTGTGAGGGCGCGGGTTAGTGTTAGCGTACGGTTTATGATTAGGGGACAGGTGAGGGTTAGGCTTCGGGGAAGGGTTAGGGTTAGGGTTCGGGCTAGGGTTACGGTTAGGAGACGGGGACGGTTTCGGGTCCAGGTGAGGGTACGGCAACGCTTTAGGGGGAGCGTGCGTGTGAGGGCGCGGGTTAGTGTTAGTGTACGGGTTAGGATTAGGGGACGGGTGAGGGTCAGGCTTCGGGGAAGGGTTAGGGTTAGGGTTCGGGCTAGGGTTAGGGTTAGGGGACGGGGACGGTTTCGGGTCCAGGTGAGGGTACGGCAACGTTTTAGGGGGAGCGTGCGTGTGAGGGCGCTGGTTAGTGTTAGCGTACGGGTTAGGATTAGGGGACGGGTGAGGGTCAGGCTTCGGGGAAGGGTTAGGGTTAGGGTTCGGGCTAGGGTTAGGGTTAGGGGACGGGGACGGTTTAGGGTCCAGTTGAGGGTACGGCAACACTTTAGGGGGAGCGTGCGTGTGAGGGCGCGGGTTAGTGTTAGCGTACGGGTTAGGATTAGGGGACGTGTGAGTGTCAGGTTTCGGGAAAAGGTTAGGGTTAGGGTTCGGGCTAGGGTTAGGGTTAGGGGACGGGGACGGTTTAGGGTCCAGGTGAGGGTACGGCAACGCTTTAGGGGGAGCGTGCGTGTGAGGGCGCGGGTTAGTGTTAGCGTACGGGTTAGGATTAGGGGACAGGTGAGGGTCAGGCTTCGGGGAAGGGTTAGGGTTAGGGTTCGGGCTAGGGTTAGGGTTAGGGGACGGGGACGGTTTCGGGTCCAGGTGAGGGTACGGCAACGCTTTAGGGGGAGCGTGCGTGTGAGGGCGCGGGTTAGTGTTAGCGTACGGGTTAGGATTAGGGGACGGGTGAGGGTCAGGCTTCGTGGAAGGGTTAGGGTTAGGGTTCGGGCTAGGGTTAGGGTTAGGGGACGGAGACGGTTTAGGGTCCAGGTGAGGGTACGGCAACGCTTTAGGGGGAGCGTGCGTGTGAGGGCGTGGGTTAGTGTTAGCGTACGGGTTAGGATTAGGGGACGGGTGAGGGTCAGGCTTCGGGGAAGGGTTAGGGTTAGGGTTCGGGCTAGGGTTAGGGTTAGGGGACGGGGACGGTTTAGGGTCCAGGTGAGGGTACGGCAACGCTTTAGGGGGAGCGTGCGTGTGAGGGCGCGGGTTAGTGTTAGCGTACGGGTTAGGATTAGGGGACGGGTGAGTGTCAGGCTTCGGGGAAGGGTTAGGGTTAGGGTTCGGGCTAGGGTTAGGGTTAGGGGACGGGGACGGTTTCGGGTCCAGGTGAGGGTACGGCAACGCTTTAGGGGGAGCGTGCGTGTGAGGGCGCGGGTTAGTGTTAGCGTACGTGATAGGATTAGGGGACGGGTGAGGGTAAGGCTTAGGGGAAGGGTTCGGGTTAGGGTTCGGGCTAGGGTTAGGGTTAGGGGACGGGGATGGTTTAGGGTCCAGGTGAGGGTACGGCAATGCTTTAGGGGGAGCGTGCGTGTGAGGGCGCGGGGTAGTTTTAGCGTATGGGTTAGGATTATGGGACGGGTGAGGGTCAGGCTACGGGGAAGGGTTAGGGTTAGGGTTCGGGCTAGGGTTAGGGTTAGGGGACGGGGACGTTTTAGGGTCCAAGTGAGGGTACGGCAACACTTTAGGGGGAGCGTGCGTATGAGGGCGCGGGGTAGTGTTTGCATACGGGTTAGGATTAGGGGACGGGTGAGGGTCAGGCTTCGGGGAAGGGTTATGGGTAGGATTCGGGCTAGGGTTAGGGTTAGGGGACAGGGACGGTTTAGGGTCCAGGTGAGGGTACGGCAACGCTTTAGGGGGTGCGTGCGTGTGAGGGCGCGGGTTAGTGTTAGCGTACGGTTTAGGTTTAGGGGACGGGTGAGGGTCAGGCTTCGGGGAAGGGTTAGGGTTAGGGTTCGGGCTAGGGTTAGGGTTAGGGGACGGGGACGGTTTCGGGTCCAGGTGAGGGTACGGCAACGCTTTAGGGGGAGCGTGCGTGTGAGGGCGCGGGTTAGTGTTAGCGTACGGGTTAGGATTAGGGGACGGGTGAGGGTCAGGCTTCGTGGAAGGGTTAGGGTTAGGGTTCGGGCTAGGGTTAGGGTTAGGGGACGGAGACGGTTTAGGGTCCAGGTGAGGGTACGGCAACGCTTTAGGGGGAGCGTGCGTGTGAGGGCGTGGGTTAGTGTTAGCGTACGGGTTAGGATTAGGGGACGGGTGAGGGTCAGGCTTCGGGGAAGGGTTAGGGTTAGGGTTCGGGCTAGGGTTAGGGTTAGGGGACGGGGACGGTTTAGGGTCCAGGTGAGGGTACGGCAACGCTTTAGGGGGAGCGTGCGTGTGAGGGCGCGGGTTAGTGTTAGCGTACGGTTTAGGATTAGGGGACAGGTGAGGGTCAGGCTTCAGAGAAGGGTTAGTGTTAGGGTTCGGGCTAGGGTTACGGTTAGGAGACGGGGACGGTTTCGGGTCCAGGTGAGGGTACGGCAACGCTTTAGGGGGAGCGTGCGTGTGAGGGCGCGGGTTAGTGTTAGCGTATGGGTTAGGATTAGGGGACGGGTGAGTGTCAGGCTCCGGGGAAGGGTTAGGGTTAGGGTTCGGGCTAGGGTTACGGTTAGGGGACGGGGACGGTTTCGGGTCCAGGTGAGGGTACGGCAACGCTTTAGGGGGAGCGTGCGTGTGAGGGCGCTGGTTAGTGTTAGCGTACGGGTTAGGATTAGGGGACGGGTGAGGGTCAGGCTTCGGGGAAGGGTTAGGGTTAGGGTTCGGGCTAGGGTTAGGTTTAGGGGACGGGGACGGTTTAGGGTCCAGGTGAGGGTACGGCAACGCTTTAGGGGGAGCGTGCGTGTGAGGGCGCGGGTTAGTCTTAGCGTACGGGTTAGGATTAGGGGACGGGTGAGTGTCAGGCTTCGGGGAAGGGTTAGGGTTAGGGTTCGGGCTAGGGTTAGGGTTAGGGGACGGGGACGGTTTAGGGTCCAGGTGAGGGTACGGCAACGCTTTAGGGGGAGCGTGCGTGTGAGGGCGCGGGTTAGTGTTAGCGTACGGGTTAGGATTAGGGGACGGGTGAGTGTCAGGCTTCGGGGAAGGGTTAGGGTTAGGGTTCGGGCTAGGGTTAGGGTTAGGGGACGGGGACGGTTTCGGGTCCAGGTGAGGGTACGGCAACGCTTTAGGGGGAGCGTGCGTGTGAGGGCGCGGGTTAGTGTTAGCGTACGTGATAGGATTAGGGGACGGGTGAGGGTAAGGCTTAGGGGAAGGGTTCGGGTTAGGGTTCGGGCTAGGGTTAGGGTTAGGGGACGGGGATGGTTTAGGGTCCAGGTGAGGGTACGGCAATGCTTTAGGGGGAGCGTGCGTGTGAGGGCGCGGGGTAGTTTTAGCGTATGGGTTAGGATTATGGGACGGGTGAGGGTCAGGCTACGGGGAAGGGTTAGGGTTAGGGTTCGGGCTAGGGTTAGGGTTAGGGGACGGGGACGTTTTAGGGTCCAAGTGAGGGTACGGCAACACTTTAGGGGGAGCGTGCGTATGAGGGCGCGGGGTAGTGTTTGCATACGGGTTAGGATTAGGGGACGGGTGAGGGTCAGGCTTCGGGGAAGGGTTATGGGTAGGATTCGGGCTAGGGTTAGGGTTAGGGGACAGGGACGGTTTAGGGTCCAGGTGAGGGTACGGCAACGCTTTAGGGGGTGCGTGCGTGTGAGGGCGCGGGTTAGTGTTAGCGTACGGTTTAGGTTTAGGGGACGGGTGAGGGTCAGGCTTCGTGGAAGGGTTAGGGTTAGGGTTCGGGCTAGGGTTAGGGTTAGGGGACGGGGACGGTTTAGGATCCAGGTGAGGGTACGGCAACGCTTTAGGGGGAGCGTGCATGTGAGGGCGCGGTTTAGTGTTAGCGTACGGGTTAGGATTAGGGGATGGGTGAGGGTCAGGCTTCGGGGAAGGGTTAGGGTTAGGGTTCGGGCTAGGGTTAGGGTTAGGGGACGGGGACGGTTTAGGGTCCAGGTGAGGGTACGGCAACGCTTTAGGGGGAGCGTGCGTGTGAGCGCGCGGGTTAGTGTTAGCGTAGGGGTTAGGATTAGCGGACGGGTGAGGGTCAGGCTTCGGGGAAGGGTTAGGGTTAGGGTTCGGGCTAGGGTTAGGGTAAGGGGACGGGGACGGTTTAGGGTCCAGGTGAGGGTACGGCAACGCTTTAGGGGGAGCGTGCGTGTGAGGGCGCGGGTTAGTGTTAGCGTACGGGTTAGGATTAGGGGATGGGTGAGGGTCAGGCTTCGGGGAAGGGTTAGGGTTAGGGTTCGGGCTAGGGTTAGGGTTAGGGGACGGGGATGGTTTAGGGTCCAGGTGAGGGTACGGCAACGCTTTAGGGGAAGAGTGTGTGTGAGGGCGCGGGTTAGTGTTAGCGTACGGGTTAGGATTAGAGGACGGGTGCGGGTCAGGCTTCGGGGAAGGCTTAGGGTTAGGGTTCAGGCTAGGGTTAGGGTTAGGGGACGGGGACGGTTTAGTGTCCAGGTGAGGGTACGGCAACGCTTTAGGGGGAGCGTGCGTGTGAGGGCGCGGGTTAGTGTTAGCGTACGGGTTAGGATTAGGGGACGGATGAGGGTCAGGCTTCGGGGAAGGGTTAGGGTTAGGGTTCGGGCTAGGGTTAGGGTTAGGGGACGGGGACGGTTTAGGGTCCAGGTGAGGGTATGGCAACGCTTTAGGGGGAGCGTGCGTGTGAGGGCGCGGGTTAGTGTTAGCGTACGGGTTAGGATTAGGGGATGGGTGAGTGTCAGGCTTCGGGGAAGGGTTAGGGTTAGGTTTCGGGCTAGGGTTAGGGTTAGGGGACGGGGACGGTTTAGGGTCCAGGTGAGGGTACGGCAACGCTTTAGGGGGAGCGTGCGTGTGAGGGCGCGGGTTAGTTTTAGCGTACGGGTTAGGATTAGGGGACGGGTGAGGGTCAGGCTTCGGGGAAGGGTTAGGGTTAGGGTTCGGGCTAGGGTTAGGGTTAGGGGACGGGGACGGTTTAGGGTCCAGGTAAGGGTACGGCAACGCTTTAGGGGGAGCGTGCGTGTGAGGGCGCGGGTTAGTGTTAGCGTACGGTTTATGATTAGGGGACGGGTGAGGGTCAGGCTTCGGGGAAGGGTTAGGGTTAGGGTTCGGGCTAGGGTTAGGGTTAGGGGACGGGGACGGTTTAGGGTCCAGGTGAGGGTACGTCAACGCTTTAGGGGGAGCGTGCGTGTGAGGGGGCGGGTTAGTGTTAGCGTACGGGTTAGGATTAGGGGACGGGTGAGGGTCAGGCTTCGGGGAAGGGTTAGGGTTAGGGTTCGGGCTAGGGTTAGGGTTAGGGGACGGGGACGGTTTCGGGTCCAGGTGAGGGTACGGCAACGCTTTAGGGGGAGCGTGCGTGTGAGGGCGCGGGTTAGTGTTAGCGTACGGGTTAGGATTAGGGGACGGGTGAGGGTCAGGCTTCGGGGAAGGGTTAGGGTTAGGGTTCGGGCTAGGGTTAGGGTTAGGGGACGGGGACGGTTTAGGGTCCAGGTGAGGGTACGGCCACGCTTTAGGGGGAGCGTGCGTGTGAGGGTGCGGGTTAGTGTTAGCGTACGGGTTAGGATTAGGGGACGGGTGAGTGTCAGGCTTCGGGGAAGGGTTAGGGTTAGGGTTCGGGCTAGGGTTAGGGTTAGGGGACGGGGACGGTTTAGGGTCCAGGTGAGGGTACGGCAACGCTTTAGGGGGAGCGTGCGTGTGAGGGCGCGGGTTAGTGTTAGCGTACGGGTTAGGATTAGGGGACGGGTGAGGGTCAGGCTTCGGGGAAGGGTTAGGGTTAGGTTTCGGGCTAGGGTTAGGGTTAGGGGACGGGGACGGTTTCGGGTCCAGGTGAGGGTATGGCAATGCTTTAGGGGGAGCGTGCGTGTGTGGACGCGGGTTAGTGTTAGCGTACGGGTTAGGATTAGGGGACGAGTGAGGGTCAGGCTTGGGGGAAGGGTTAGTGTTAGGGTTCGGGCTAGGGTTAGGGTTAGGGGACGGGGACGGTTTAGGGTCCAGGTGAGGGTACGGCAACGCTTTAGGGGGAGCGTGCGTGTGAGGGCGCGGGTTAGTGTTAGCGTATGTGTTAGAATTAGGGGACGGGTGAGGGTCAGGCTTCGGGGAAGGGTTAGGGTTAGGGTTCGGGCTAGGGTTAGGGTTACGGGACAGGGACGGTTTAGGGTCCAGGTGAGGGTACGGCAACGCTTTAGGGGGAGCGTGCGTGTGAGGGCGTGGGTTAGTGTTAGCGTACGGGTTAGGAGTAGGGGACGGTTGAGGGTTAGGCTTCGGGGAAGGGTTAGGGTTAGGGTTCGGGCTAGGGTTAGGGTTAGGGGACGGGGACGGTTTAGGGTCCAGGTGAGGATACGGCAACACTTTATGGGGAGCGTGCGTGTGAGGGCGAGGGTTAGTGTTAGCGTACGGGTTAGGATTAGGTGACGGGTGAGGGTCAGGCTTCGGGGAAGGGTTAGGGTTAGGGTTCGGGCTAGGGTTAGGGTTAGGGGACGGGGACGGTTTAGGGTCCAGGTGAGGGTACGGCAACGCTTTAGGGGGAGAGTGCGTGTGAGGGCGCGGGTTAGTGTTAGCGTACGGGTTAGGATTAGGGGACGGGTGAGGGTCAAGCTTCGGGGAAGTGTTAGGGTTAGGGTTCGGGCTAGGGTTAGGGTTAGGGGACGGGGACGGTTTAGGGTCCAGGTGAGGGTACGGCAACGCTTTAGGGGGAGCGTGCGTGTGAGGGCGCGGGTTAGTGTTAGCGTACGGGTTAGGATTAGGGGACGCGTGAGGGTCAGGCTTCGGGGAAGGGTTAGGGTTAGGGTTCGGGCTAGGGTTAGGGTTAGGGGACGGGGACGGTTTCGGGTCCAGGTGAGGGTACGGCAACGCTTTAGGGGGAGCGTGCATGTGAGGGCGCGGGTTAGTGTTAGCGTACGGGTTAGGATTAGGGGACGGATGAGGGTCAGGCTTCGGGGAAGGGTTAGGGTTAGGGTTTGGGCTAGGGTTAGGGTTAGGGGACGGGGACGGTTTAGGGTCCAGGTGAGGGTACGGAAACGCTTTAGGGGGAGCGTGCGTGTGAGGGCGCGGGTTAGTGTTAGCGTACGGGTTAGGATTAGGGGACGGGTGAGGGTCAGGCTTCGGGGAAGGGTTAGGGTTAGGTTTCGGGCTAGGGTTAGGGTTAGGGGACGGGGACGGTTTCGGGTCCAGGTGAGGGTATGGCAATGCTTTAGGGGGAGCGTGCGTGTGTGGGCGCGGGTTAGTGATAGCGTACGGGTTAGGATTAGGGGACGAGTGAGGGTCAGGCTTGGGGGAAGGGTTAGTGTTAGGGTTCGGGCTAGGGTTAGTGTTAGGGGACGGGGACGGTTTAGGGTCCAGGTGAGGGTACGGCAACGCTTTAGGGGGAGCGTGCGTGTGAGGGCGCGGGTTAGTGTTAGCGTATGTATTAGAATTAGGGGACGGGTGAGGGTCAGGCTTCGGGGAAGGGTTAGGGTTAGGGTTCGGGCTAGGGTTAGGGTTACGGGACAGGGACGGTTTAGGGTCCAGGTGAGGGTACGGCAACGCTTTAGGGGGAGCGTGCGTGTGAGGGCGTGGGTTAGTGTTAGCGTACGGGTTAGGAGTAGGGGACGGTTGAGGGTCAGGCTTCGGGGAAGGGTTAGGGTTAGGGTTCGGGCTAGGGTTAGGGTTAGGGACGGGGACGGTTTAGGGTCCAGGTGAGGATACGGCAACACTTTATGGGGAGCGTGCGTGTGAGGGCGAGGGTTAGTGTTAGCGTACGGGTTAGGATTAGGGGACGGGTGAGGGTCAGGCTTCGGGGAAGGGTTAGGGTTAGGGTTCGGGCTAGGGTTAGGGTTAGGGGATGGGGACGGTTTAGGGTCCAGGTGAGGGTACGGCAACGCTTTAGGGGGAGAGTGCGTGTGAGGGCGCGGGTTAGTGTTAGCGTACGGGTTAGGATTGGGGAAGGGTGAGGGTCAGGCTTCCGGGAAGGGTTAGGGTTAGGGTTCGGGCTAGGGTTAGGCTTAGGGGACGGGGACGGTTTAGGGTCCAGGTGACGGTACGGCAACGCTTTAGGGGGAGCGTGCGTGTGAGGGCGCGGGTTAGTGTTAGCGTACGGGTTAGGATTAGGGGACGGGTGAGGGTCAGGCTTCGGGGAAGGGTTAGGGTTAGGGTTCGGGCTAGGTTTAGGTTTAGGGTACGGGGACGGTTTAGGGTCCAGGTGAGGGTACGGCAACGCTTTAGGGGGAGCGTGCGTGTGAGGGCGCGGGTTAGTGTTAGCGTACGGGTTAGGATTAGGGGACGGGTGAGGGTCAAGCTTCGGGGAAGTGTTAGGGTTAGGGTTCGGGCTAGGGTTAGGGTTAGGGGACGGGGACGGTTTAGGGTCCAGGTGAGGGTACGGCAACGCTTTAGGGGGAGCGTGCGTGTGAGGGCGCGGGTTAGTGTTAGCGTACGGGTTAGGATTAGGGGACGCGTGAGGGTCAGGCTTCGGGGAAGGGTTAGGGTTAGGGTTCGGGCTAGGGTTAGGGTTAGGGGACGGGGACGGTTTCGGGTCCAGGTGAGGGTACGGCAACGCTTTAGGGGGAGCGTGCGTGTGAGGGCGCGGGTTAGTGTTAGCGTACGGGTTAGGATTAGGGGACGGATGAGGGTCAGGCTTCGGGGAAGGGTTAGGGTTAGGGTTTGGGCTAGGGTTAGGGTTAGGGGACGGGGACGGTTTAGGGTCCAGGTGAGGGTACGGAAACGCTTTAGGGGGAGCATGCGTGTGAGGGCGCGGGTTAGTGTTAGTGTACGGGTTAGGATTAGGGGACGGGTGAGTGTCAGGCTTCGGGGAAGGGTTAGGGTTAGGGTTCGGGCTAGGGTTAGGGTTAGGGGACGGGGACGGTTTAGGGTCCAGGTGAGGGTACGGCAACGCTTTAGGGGGAGCGTGCGTGTGAGGGCGCGGGTTAGTGTTAGCGTACGGGTTAGGATTAGGGGACGGGTGAGGGTCAGGCTTCGGGGAAGGGTTAGGGTTAGGGTTCGGGCTAGGGTTAGGGTTAGGGGACGGGGACGGTTTAGGGTCCAGGTGAGGGTACGGCAACGCTTTAGGCGGAGCGTGCATGTGAGGGCGCGGGTTAGTGTTAGCTTACGGGTTAGGATTAGGGGACGGGTGAGGGTCAGGCTTCGGGGAAGGGTTAGGGTTAGGGTTTGGGCTAGGGTTAGGGTTAGGGGACGGGGACGGTTTCGGGTCCAGGTGAGGGTACGGCAACGCTTTAGGGGGAACGTGCGTGTGAGGGCGCGGGTTAGTGTTAGCGTACGGGTTAGGATTAGGGGACGGGTGAGGGTCAGGCTTCGGGGAAGGGTTAGGGTTAGGGTTCGGGCTAGGGTTAGGGTTAGCTGACGGAGACGGTTTTGGGTCCAGGTGAGGGTACGGCAATGCTTTAGGGGGAGCGTGCATGTGAGGGCGCGGTTTAGTGTTAGCGTACGGGTTAGGATTAGGTGACGGGTGAGGGTCAGGCTTCGGGGAAGGGTTAGGGTTAGGGTTCGGGCTAGGGTTAGCGTTAGGGGACGGGGACGGTTTATGGTCCAGGTGAGGGTACGGCAACGCTTTAGGGGGAGCGTGCGTGTGAGGGCGCGGGTTAGTGTTAGCGTACGGGTTAGGATTAGGGGACGGGTGAGGGTCAGGCTTCGGGGAAGGGTTAGGGTTAGGGTTCGGGCTAGGGTTAGGGTTAGGGGACGGGGACGGTTTAGGGTCCAGGTGAGGGTACGGCAACGCTTTAGGGGGAGCGTGCGTGTGAGGGCGCGGGTTAGTGTTAGCGTACGGGTTAGGATTAGGGGACGGGTGAGGGTCAGGCTTCGGGGAAGGGTTAGGGTTAGGGTTCGGGCTAGGGTTAGGGTTAGGGGACGGGGACGGTTTCGGGTCCAGGTGAGGGTACGGCAACGCTTTAGGGGGAACGTGCGTGTGAGGGCGCGGGTTAGTGTTAGCGTACGGGTTAGGATTAGGGGACGGGTGAGGGTCAGGCTTCGGGGAAGGGTTAGGGTTAGGGTTCGGGCTAGGGTTAGGGTTAGGTGACGGAGACGGTTTCGGGTCCAGGTGAGGGTACGGCAACGCTTTAGGGGGAGCGTGCATGTGAGGGCGCGGGTTAGTGTTAGCGTACGGGTTAGGATTAGGGGACGGGTGAGGGTCAGGCTTCGGGGAAGGGTTAGGGTTAGGGTTCGGGCTAGGGTTAGCGTTAGGGGACGGGGACGGTTTAGGGTCCAGGTGAGGGTACGGCAACGCTTTAGGGGGAGCGTGCGTGTGAGGGCGCGGGTTAGTGTTAGCGTACGTGTTAGGATTAGGGGACGGGTGAGGGTCAGGCTTCGGGGAAGGGTTAGGGTTAGGGTTCGGGCTAGGGTTAGGGTTAGGGGACGGGGAGGGTTTAGGGTCCAGGTGAGGGTACGGCAACGCTTTAGGGGGAGCGTGCGTGTGAGGGCGCGGGTTAGTGTTAGCGTACGGGTTAGGATTAGGGGACGGGTGAGTGTCAGGCTTCGGGGAAGGGTTAGGGTTAGGGTTCGGGCTAGGGTTAGGGTTAGGGGACGGGGACGGTTTAGGGTCCAGGTGAGGGTACGGCAACGCTTTAGGGGGAGCGTGCGTGTGAGGGCGCGGGTTAGTGTTAGCGTACGGGTTAGGATTAGGGGACGGGTGAGGGTCAGGCTTCGGGGAAGGGTTAGGGTTAGGGTTCGGGCTAGGGTTAGGGTTAGGGGACGGGGACGGTTTAGGGTCCAGGTGAGGGTACGGCAACGCTTTAGGGGGAGCGTGCGTGTGAGGGCGCGGGTTAGTGTTAGCGTACGGGTTAGGATTAGGGGACGGGTGAGGGTCAGGCTTCGGGGAAGGGTTAGGGTTAGGGTTCGGGCTAGGGTTAGGGTTAGGGGACGGGGACGGTTTAGGGTCCAGGTGAGGGTACGGCAACGCTTTAGGGGGAGCGTGCGTGTGAGGGCGCGGGTTAGTGTTAGCGTACGGGTTAGGATTAGGGGACGGGTGAGGGTCAGGCTTCGGGGAAGGGTTAGGGTTAGGGTTCGGGCTAGGGTTAGGCTTAGGGGACGGGGACGGTTTAGGGTCCAGGTGAGGGTACGGCAACGCTTTAGGGGGAGCGTGCGTGTGAGGGCGCGGGTTAGTGTTAGCGTACGGGTTAGGATTAGGGGACGGGTGAGGGTCAGGCTTCGGGGAAGGGTTAGGGTTAGGGTTCGGGCTAGGGTTAGGGTTAGGGGACGGGGAGGGTTTAGGGTCCAGGTGAGGGTACGGCAACGCTTTAGGGGGAGCGTGCGTGTGAGGGCGCGGGTTAGTATTAGTGTACGGGTTAGGATTAGGGGACGGGTGAGGGTCAGGCTTCGGGGAAGGGTTAGGGTTAGGGTTCGGGCTAGGGTTAGGGTTAGGGGACGGGGACGGTTTAGGGTCCAGGTGAGGGTACGGCAACGCTTTAGGGGGAGCGTGCGTGTGAGGGCGCGGGTTAGTGTTAGCGTACGGGTTAGGATTAGGGGACGGGTGAGTGTCAGGCTTCGGGGAAGGGTTAGGGTTAGGGTTCGGGCTAGGGTTAGGGTTAGGGGACGGGGACGGTTTAGGGTCCAGGTGAGGGTACGGCAACGCTTTAGGGGGAGCGTGCGTGTGAGGGCGCGGGTTAGTGTTAGCGTACGGGTTAGGATTAGGGGACGGGTGAGGGTCAGGCTTCGGGGAAGGGTTAGGGTTAGGGTTCGGGCTAGGGTTAGGGTTAGGGGACGGGGACGGTTTCGGGTCCAGGTGAGGGTATGGCAATGCTTTAGGGGGAGCGTGCGTGTGAGGGCGCGGGTTAGTGTTAGCGTACGGGTTAGGATTAGGGGACGGGTGAGGGTCAGGCTTCGGGGAAGGGTTAGGGTTAGGGTTCGGGCTAGGGTTAGGGTGACGGGACAGGGACGGTTTAGGGTCCAGGTGAGGGTACGGCAACGCTTTAGGGGGAGCGTGTGTGTGAGGGCGTGGGTTAGTGTTAGCGTACGGGTTAGGAGTAGGGGACGGTTGAGGGTCAGGCTTCGGGGAAGGGTTAGGGTTAGGGTTCGGGCTAGGGTTAGGGTTAGGGACGGGGACGGTTTAGGGTCCAGGTGAGGGTACGGCAACGCTTTAGGGGGAGCGTGCGTGTGAGGGCGCGGGTTAGTGTTAGCGTATGGGTTAGAATTAGGGGACGGATGAGGGTCAGGGTTCGGGGAAGGGTTAGGGTTAGGGTTCGGGCTAGGGTTAGGGTGACGGGACAGGGACGGTTTAGGGTCCAGGTGAGGGTACGGCAACGCTTTAGGGGGAGCGTGTGTGTGAGGGCGTGGGTTAGTGTTAGCGTACGGGTTAGGAGTAGGGGACGGTTGAGGGTCAGGCTTCGGGGAAGGGTTAGGGTTAGGGTTCGGGCTAGGGTTAGGGTTAGGGACGGGGACGGTTTAGGGTCCAGGTGAGGATACGGCAACACTTTATGGGGAGCGTGCATGTGAGGGCGAGGGTTAGTGTTAGCGTACGGGTTAGGATTAGGGGACGGGTGAGGGTCAGGCTTCGGGGAAGGGTTAGGGTTAGGGTTCGGGCTAGGGTTAGGGTTAGGGGACGGGGACGGTTTAGGGTCCAGGTGAGGGTACGGCAACGCTTTAGGGGGAGAGTGCGTGTGAGGGCGTGGGTTAGTGTTAGCGTACGGGTTAGGATTGGGGACGGGTGAGGGTCAGGCTTCGGGGAAGGGTTAGGGTTAGGGTTCGGGCTAGGGTTAGGGTTAGGGGACGGGGAAGGTTTAGGGTCCAGGTGAGGGTACGGCAACGCTTTAGGGGGAGCATGCGAGTGAGGGCGCGGGTTAGTGTTAGCGTACGGGTTAGGATTAGGGGACGGGTGAGGGTCAGGCTTCGGGGAAGGGTTAGGGTTAGGGTTTGGGCTAGGGTTAGGGTTAGGGGACGGGGACGGTTTAGGGTCCAGGTGAGGGTACGGCCACGCTTTAGGGGGAGCGTGCGTGTGAGGGCGCGGGTTAGTGTTAGCGTACGGGTTAGGATTAGGGGACGGGTGAGGGTCAGGCTTCGGGGAAGGGTTAGGGGTAGGGTTCGGGCTAGGGTTAGGGTTAGGGGACGGGGACGGTTTCCGGTCCAGGTGAGGGTATGGCAACGCTTTAGGGGGAGCGTGCGTGTGAAGGCGCGGGTTAGTGTTAGCGTACGTGTTAGGATTAAGGGACGGGTGAGGGTCAGGCTTCGGGGAAGGGTTAGGGTTAGGGTTCGGGCTAGGGTTAGGGTTAGGGGACGGGGACGGTTTAGGGTCCAGGTGAGGGTACGGCAACGCTTTAGGGGGAGCGTGCGTGTGAGGGCGCGGGTTAGTGTTAGCGTACGGGTTAGGATTAGGGGACGGGTGAGGGTCAGGCTTCGGGGAAGGGTTAGGGTTAGGGTTCGGGCTAGGGTTAGGGTTAGGGGACGGGGACGGTTTCGGGTCCAGGTGAGGGTACGGCAACGCTTTAGGGGGAACGTGCGTGTGAGGGCGCGGGTTAGTGTTAGCGTACGGGTTAGGATTAGGGGACGGGTGAGGGTCAGGCTTCGGGGAAGGGTTAGGGTTAGGGTTCGGGCTAGGGTTAGGGTTAGGTGACGGAGACGGTTTCGGGTCCAGGTGAGGGTACGGCAACGCTTTAGGGGGAGCGTGCATGTGAGGGCGCGGGTTAGTGTTAGCGTACGGGTTAGGATTAGGGGACGGGTGAGGGTCAGGCTTCGGGGAAGGGTTAGGGTTAGGGTTCGGGCTAGGGTTAGCGTTAGGGGACGGGGACGGTTTAGGGTCCAGGTGAGGGTACGGCAACGCTTTAGGGGGAGCGTGCGTGTGAGGGCGCGGGTTAGTGTTAGCGTACGGGTTAGGATTAGGGGACGGGTGAGGGTCAGGCTTCGGGGAAGGGTTAGGGTTAGGGTTCGGGCTAGGGTTAGGGTTAGGGGACGGGGACGGTTTAGGGTCCAGGTGAGGGTACGGCAACGCTTTAGGGGGAGCGTGCGTGTGAGGGCGCGGGTTAGTGTTAGCGTACGGGTTAGGATTAGGGGACGGGTGAGGGTCAGGCTTCGGGGAAGGGTTAGGGTTAGGGTTCGGGCTAGGGTTAGGCTTAGGGGACGGGGACGGTTTAGGGTCCAGGTGAGGGTACGGCAACGCTTTAGGGGGAGCGTGCGTGTGAGGGCGCGGGTTAGTGTTAGCGTACGGGTTAGGATTAGGAGACGGGTGAGGGTCAGGCTTCGGGGAAGGGTTAGGGTTAGGGTTCGGGCTAGGGTTAGGGTTAGGGGACGGGGAGGGTTTAGGGTCCAGGTGAGGGTAAGGCAACGCTTTAGGGGGAGCGTGCGTGTGAGGGCGCGGGTTAGTATTAGCGTACGGGTTAGGATTAGGGGACGGGTGAGGGTCAGGCTTCGGGGAAGGGTTAGGGTTAGGGTTCGGGCTAGGGTTAGGGTTAGGGGACGGGGACGGTTTAGGGTCCAGGTGAGGGTACGGCAACGCTTTAGGGGGAGCGTGCGTGTGAGGGCGCGGGTTAGTGTTAGCGTACGGGTTAGGATTAGGGGACGGGTGAGGGTCAGGCTTCGGGGAAGGGTTAGGGTTAGGGTTCGGGCTAGGGTTAGGGTTAGGGGACGGGGACGGTTTAGGGTCCAGGTGAGGGTACGGCAACGCTTTAGGGGGAGCGTGCGTGTGAGGGCGCGGGTTAGTGTTAGCGTACGGGTTAGGATTAGGGGACGGGTGAGGGTCAGGCTTCGGGGAAGGGTTAGGGTTAGGGTTCGGGCTAGGGTTAGGGTTAGGGGACGGGGACGGTTTAGGGTCCAGGTGAGGGTACGGCAACGCTTTAGGGGGAGCGTGCGTGTGAGGGCGCGGGTTAGTGTTAGCGTACGGGTTAGGATTAGGGGACGGGTGAGGGTCAGGCTTCGGGGAAGGGTTAGGGTTAGGGTTCGGGCTAGGGTTAGGGTTAGGGGACGGGGACGGTTTAGGGTCCAGGTGAGGGTACGTCAACGCTTTAGGGGGAGCGTGCATGTGAGGGCGTGGGTTAGTGTTAGCGTATGTGTTAGAATTAGGGGACGGGTGAGGGTCAGGCTTCGGGGAAGGGTTAGGGTTAGGGTTCGGGCTAGGGTTAGGGTTACGGGACAGGGACGGTTTAGGGTCCAGGTGAGGGTACGGCAACGCTTTAGGGGGAGCATGCGTGTGAGGGCGTGGGTTAGTGTTAGCGTACGGGTTAGGAGTAGGTGACGGGTGAGGGTCAGGCTTCGGGGAAGGGTTAGTGTTAGGGTTCGGGCTAGGGTTAGGGTTAGGGACGGGGACGGTTTAGGGTCCAGGTGAGGATACGGCAACACTTTATGGGGAGCGTGCGTGTGAGGGCGAGGGTTAGTGTTAGCGTACGGGTTAGGATTAGGGGACGGGTGAGGGTCAGGCTTCGGGGAAGGGTTAGGGTTAGGGTTCGGGCTAGGGTTAGGGTTAGGGGACGGGGACGGTTTAGGGTCCAGGTGAGGGTACGGCAACGCTTTAGGGGGAGAGTGCGTGTGAGGGCGCGGGTTAGTGTTAGCGTACGGGTTAGGATTGGGGACGGGTGAGGGTCAGGCTTCGGGGAAGGGTTAGGGTTAGGGTTCGGGCTAGGGTTAGGCTTAGGGGACGGGGACGGTTTAGGGTCCAGGTGACGGTACGGCAACGCTTTAGGGGGAGCGTGCGTGTGAGGGCGCGGGTTAGTGTTAGCGTACGGGTTAGGATTAGGGGACGGGTGAGGGTCAGGCTTCGGGGAAGGGTTAGGGTTAGGGTTCGGGCTAGGGTTAGGGTTAGGGGACGGGGACGGTTTCGGGTCCAGGTGAGGGTATGGCAATGCTTTAGGGGGAGCGTGCGTGTGAGGGCGCGGGTTAGTGTTAGCGTACGGGTTAGGATTAGGGGACGGGTGAGGGTCAGGCTTTGGGGAAGGGTTAGGGTTAGGGTTCGGGCTAGGGTTAGGGTGACGGGACAGGGACGGTTTAGGGTCCAGGTGAGGATACGGCAACGCTTTAGGGGGAGCGTGTGTGTGAGGGCGTGGGTTAGTGTTAGCGTACGGGTTAGGAGTAGGGGACGGTTGAGGGTCAGGCTTCGGGGAAGGGTTAGGGTTACGGTTCGGGCTAGGGTTAGGGTTAGGGACGGGGACGGTTTAGGGTCCAGGTGAGGATACGGCAACGCTTTAGGGGGAGCGTGCGTGTGAGGGCGCGGGTTAGTGTTAGCGTATGGGTTAGAATTAGGGGACGGGTGAGGGTCAGGCTTCGGGGAAGGGTTAGGGTTAGGGTTCGGGCTAGGGTTAGGGTGACGGGACAGGGACGGTTTAGGGTCCAGGTGAGGGTACGGCAACGCTTTAGGGGGAGCGTGTGTGTGAGGACGTGGGTTAGTGTTAGCGTACGGGTTAGGAGTAGGGGACGGTTGAGGGTCAGGCTTCGGGGAAGGGTTAGGGTTAGGGTTCGGGCTAGGGTTAGGGTTAGGGACGGGGACGGTTTAGGGTCCAGGTGAGGATACGGCAACACTTTATGGGGAGCGTGCATGTGAGGGCGAGGGTTAGTGTTAGCGTACGGGTTAGGATTAGGGGACGGGTGAGGGTCAGGCTTCGGGGAAGGGTTAGGGTTAGGGTTCGGGCTAGGGTTAGGGTTAGGGGACGGGGACGGTTTAGGGTCCAGGTGAGGGTACGGCAACGCTTTAGGGGGAGAGTGCGTGTGAGGGCGTGGGTTAGTGTTAGCGTACGGGTTAGGATTGGGGACGGGTGAGGGTCAGGCTTCGGGGAAGGGTTAGGGTTAGGGTTCGGGCTAGGGTTAGGGTTAGGGGACGGGGACGGTTTAGGGTCCAGGTGAGGGTACGGCAACGCTTTAGGGGGAGCGTGCGTGTGAGGGCGCGGGTTAGTGTTAGCGTACGGGTTAGGATTAGGGGACGGGTGAGGGTCAGGCTTCGGGGAAGGGTTAGGGTTAGGGTTTGGGCTAGGGTTAGGGTTAGGGTACGGGGACGGTTTAGGGTCCAGGTGAAGGTACGGCAACGCTTTAGGGGGAGCGTGCGTGTGAGGGCGCGGGTTAGTGTTAGCGTACGGGTTAGGATTAGGGGACGGGTGAGGGTCAGGCTTCGGGGAAGGGTTAGGGGTAGGGTTCGGGCTAGGGTTAGGGTTAGGGGACGGGGACGGTTTCCGGTCCAGGTGAGGGTACGGCAACGCTTTAGGGGGAGCGTGCGTGTGAGGGCGTGGGTTAGTGTTAGTGTACGGTTTAGGATTAAGGGACGGGTGAGGGTCAGGCTTCGGGGAAGGGTTAGGGTTAGGGGTCGGGCTAGGGTTAGGGTTAGGGGACGGGGACGGTTTAGGGTCCAGGTGAGGGTACGGCAACGCTTTAGGGGGAGCGTGCGTGTGAGGGCGCGGGTTAGTGTTAGCGTACGGGTTATGATTAGGGAACGGGTGAGGGTCAAGCTTCGGGGAAATGTTAGGGTTACGGTTCGGGCTAGGGTTAGGGTTAGGGGACGGGGACGGTTTAGGGTCCAGGTGAGGGTACGGCAACGCTTTAGGGGGAGCGTGCGTGTGAGGGCGCGGGTTAGTGTTAGCGTACGGTTTAGGATTAGGGGACAGGTGAGGGTCAGGCTTCGGAGAAGGGTTAGGGTTAGGGTTCGGGCTAGGGTTAGGGTTAGGGGACGGGGACGGTTTAGGGTCCAGGTGAGGGTACGGCAACGCTTTAGGGGGAGCGTGCGTGTGAGGGCGCGGGTTAGTGTTAGCGTACGGGTTAGGATTAGGGGACGGGTGAGGGTCAGGCTTCGGGGAAGGGTTAGGGTTAGGGTTCGGGCTAGGGTTAGGGTTAGGGGATGGGGACGGTTTAGGGTCCAGGTGAGGGTACGGCAACGCTTTAGGGGGAGCGTGCGTGTGAGGGCGCGGGTTAGTGTTAGCGTACGGGTTAGGATTAGGGGACGGGTGAGGGTCAGGCTTCGGGGAAGGGTTAGGGTTAGGGTTCGGGCTAGGGTTAGGGTTAGGGGACGGGGACGGTTTAGGGTCCAGGTGAGGGTACGGCAACGCTTTAGGGGGAGCGTGCGTGTGAGGGCGCGGGTTAGTGTTAGCGTACGGGTTAGGATTAGGGGACGGGTGAGGGTCAGGCTTCGGGGAAGGGTTAGGGTTAGGGTTCGGGCTAGGGTTAGGGTTAGGGGACGGGGACGGTTTAGGGTCCAGGTGAGGGTACGTCAACGCTTTAGGGGGAGCGTGCGTGTGAGGGCGTGGGTTAGTGTTAGCGTATGTGTTAGAATTAGGGGACGGGTGAGGGTCAGGCTTCGGGGAAGGGTTAGGGTTAGGGTTCGGGCTAGGGTTAGGGTTACGGGACAGGGACGGTTTAGGGTCCAGGTGAGGGTACGGCAACGCTTTAGGGGGAGCATGCGTGTGAGGGCGTGGGTTAGTGTTAGCGTACGGGTTAGGAGTAGGGGACGGGTGAGGGTCAGGCTTCGGGGAAGGGTTAGTGTTAGGGTTCGGGCTAGGGTTAGGGTTAGGGACGGGGACGGTTTAGGGTCCAGGTGAGGATACGGCAACACTTTATGGGGAGCGTGCGTGTGAGGGCGAGGGTTAGTGTTAGCGTACGGGTTAGGATTAGGGGACGGGTGAGGGTCAGGCTTCGGGGAAGGGTTAGGGTTAGGGTTCGGGCTAGGGTTAGGGTTAGGGGACGGGGACGGTTTAGGGTCCAGGTGAGGGTACGGCAACGCTTTAGGGGGAGAGTGCGTGTGAGGGCGCGGGTTAGTGTTAGCGTACGGGTTAGGATTGGGGACGGGTGAGGGTCAGGCTTCGGGGAAGGGTTAGGGTTAGGGTTCGGGCTAGGGTTAGGCTTAGGGGACGGGGACGGTTTAGGGTCCAGGTGACGGTACGGCAACGCTTTAGGGGGAGCGTGCGTGTGAGGGCGCGGGTTAGTGTTAGCGTACGGGTTAGGATTAGGGGACGGGTGAGGGTCAGGCTTCGGGGAAGGGTTAGGGTTAGGGTTCGGGCTAGGGTTAGGTTTAGGGTACGGGGACGGTTTAGGGTCCAGGTGAGGGTACGGCAACGCTTTAGGGGGAGCGTGCGTGTGAGGGCGCGGGTTAGTGTTAGCGTACGGGTTAGGATTAGGGGACGGGTGAGGGTCAAGCTTCGGGGAAGGGTTAGGGTTAGGGTTCGGGCTAGGGTTAGGGTTAGGGGACGGGGACGGTTTAGGGTCCAGGTGAGGGTACGGCAACGCTTTAGGGGGAGCGTGCGTGTGAGGGCGCGGGTTAGTGTTAGCGTACGGGTTAGGATTAGGGGACGGGTGAGGGTCAGGCTTCGGGGAAGGGTTAGGGTTAGGGTTCGGGCTAGGGTTAGTGTTAGGGGACGGGGACGGTTTCGGGTCCAGGTGAGGGTACGGCAACGCTTTAGGGGGAGCGTGCGTGTGAGGGCGCGGGTTAGTTGTAGTGTACGGGTTAGGATTAGGGGACGGGTGAGTGTCAGGCTTCGGGGAAGGGTTAGGGTTAGGGTTCGGGCTAGGGTTAGGGTTAGGGGACGGGGACGGTTTAGGGTCCAGGTGAGGGTACGGCAACGCTTTAGGGGGAGCGTGCGTGTGAGGGCGCGGGTTAGTGTTAGCGTACGGGTTAGGATTAGGGGACGGGTGAGGGTCAGGCTTCGGGGAAGGGTTAGGGTTAGGGTTCGGGCTAGGGTTAGGGTTAGGGGACGGGGACGGTTTAGGGTCCAGGTGAGGGTACGGCAACGCTTTAGGCGGAGCGTGCGTGTGAGGGCGCGGGTTAGTGTTAGCGTACGGGTTAGGATTAGGGGACGGGTGAGGGTCAGGCTTCGGGGAAGGGTTAGGGTTAGGGTTTGGGCTAGGGTTAGGGTTAGGGGACGGGGACGGTTTCGGGTCCAGGTGAGGGTACGACAACGCTTTAGGGGGAACGTGCGTGTGAGGGCGCGGGTTAGTGTTAGCGTACGGGTTAGGATTAGGGGACGGGTGAGGGTCAGGCTTCGGGGAAGGGTTAGGGTTAGGGTTCGGGCTAGGGTTAGGGTTAGGTGACGGAGACGGTTTCGGGTCCAGGTGAGGGTACGGCAACGCTTTAGGGGGAGCGTGCATGTGAGGGCGCGGGTTAGTGTTAGCGTACGGGTTAGGATTAGGTGACGGGTGAGGGTCAGGCTTCGGGGAAGGGTTAGGGTTAGGGTTCGGGCTAGGGTTAGCGTTAGGGGACGGGGACGGTTTAGGGTCCAGGTGAGGGTACGGCAACGCTTTAGGGGGAGCGTGCGTGTGAGGGCGCGGGTTAGTGTTAGCGTACGGGTTAGGATTAGGGGACGGGTGAGGGTCAGGCTTCGGGGAAGGTTTAGGGTTAGGGTTCGGGCTAGGGTTAGCGTTAGGGGACGGGGACGGTTTAGGGTCCAGGTGAGGGTACGGCAACGCTTTAGGGGGAGCGTGCGAGTGAGGGCGCGGGTTAGTGTTAGCGTACGGGTTAGGATTAGGGGACGGGTGAGGGTCAGGCTTCGGGGAAGGGTTAGGGTTAGGGTTCGGGCTAGGGTTAGGGTTAGGGGACGGGGACGGTTTAGGGTCCAGGTGAGGGTACGGCAACGCTTTAGGGGGAGCGTGCGTGTGAGGGCGCGGGTTAGTGTTAGCGTACGGGTTAGGATTAGGGGACGGGTGAGGGTCAGGCTTCGGGGAAGGGTTAGGGTTAGGGTTCGGGCTAGGGTTAGGGTTAGGGGACGGGGACGGTTTCGGGTCCAGGTGAGGGTACGGCAACGCTTTAGGGGGAGCGTGCGTGTGAGGGCGCGGGTTAGTGTTAGCGTACGGGTTAGGATTAGGGGACGGGTGAGGGTCAGGCTTCGGGGAAGGCTTAGGGTTAGGGTTCGGGCTAGGGTTAGGCTTAGGTGACGGGGTAGGTTTAGGGTCCAGGTGAGGGTACGGCAACGCTTTAGGGGGAGCGTGCGTGTGAGGGCGCGGGTTAGTGTTAGCGTACGGGTTAGGATTAGGGGACGGGTGAGGGTCAGGCTTCGGGGAAGGGTTAGGGTTAGGGTTCGGGCTAGGGTTAGGGTTAGGGGATGGGGACGGTTTCGGGTCCAGGTGAGGGTACGGCAACGCTTTAGGGGGAACGTGCGTGTGAGGGCGCGGGTTAGTGTTAGCGTACGGGTTAGGATTAGGGGACGGGTGAGGGTCAGGCTTCGGGGAAGGGTTAGGGTTAGGGTTCGGGCTAGGGTTAGGGTTAGGTGACGGAGACGGTTTCGGGTCCAGGTGAGGGTACGGCAACGCTTTAGGGGGAGCGTGCATGTGAGGGCGCGGGTTAGTGTTAGCGTACGGGTTAGGATTAGGGGACGGGTGAGGGTCAGGCTTCGGGGAAGGGTTAGGGTTAGGGTTCGGGCTAGGGTTAGCGTTAGGGGACGGGGACGGTTTAGGGTCCAGGTGAGGGTACGGCAACGCTTTAGGGGGAGCGTGCGTGTGAGGGCGCGGGTTAGTGTTAGCGTACGGGTTAGGATTAGGGGACGGGTGAGGGTCAGGCTTCGGGGAAGGGTTAGGGTTAGGGTTCGGGCTAGGGTTAGGGTTAGGGGACGGGGACGGTTTAGGGTCCAGGTGAGGGTACGGCAACGCTTTAGGGGGAGCGTGCGTGTGAGGGCGCGGGTTAGTGTTAGCGTACGGGTTAGGATTAGGGGACGGGTGAGGGTCAGGCTTCGGGGAAGGGTTAGGGTTAGGGTTCGGGCTAGGGTTAGGGTTAGAGGACGGGGACGGTTTCGGGTCCAGGTGAGGGTACGGCAACGCTTTAGGGGGAGCGTGCGTGTGAGGGCGCGGCTTAGTGTTAGCGTACGGGTTAGGATTAGGGGACGGGTGAGGGTCAGGCTTCGGGGAAGGGTTAGGGTTAGGGTTCGGGCTAGGGTTAGGGTTACGGGACGGGGACGGTTTAGGGTCCAGGTGAGGGTACGGCAACGCTTTAGGGGGAGCGTGCGTGTGAGGGCGCGGGTTAGTGTTAGTGTACGGGTTAGGATTAGGGGACGGGTGAGGGTCAGGCTTCGGGGAAGGGTTAGGGTTAGGGTTCGGGCTAGGGTTAGGGTTAGGGACGGGGACGGTTTAGGGTCCAGGTGAGGATACGGCAACGCTTCAGGGGGAGCGTGCGTGTGAGGGCGCGGGTTAGTGTTAGCGTACGGGTTAGGATTAGGGGACGGGTAAGGGTCAGGCTTCGGGGAAGGGTTAGGGTTAGGGTTCGGGCTAGGGTTAGCGTTAGGGGACGGGGACGGTTTAGGGTCCAGGTGAGGGTACGGCAACGCTTTAGGGGGAGCGTGCGTGTGAGGGCGCGGGTTAGTGTTAGCGTACGGGTTAGGATTAGGGGACGGGTGAGGGTCAGGCTTCGGGGAAGGGTTAGGGTTAGGGTTCGGGCTAGGGTTAGGGTTAGGGGACGGGGACGGTTTAGGGTCCAGGTGAGGGTACGGCAACGCTTTAGGGGGAGCGTGCGTGTGAGGGCGCGGGTTAGTGTTAGCGTACGGGTTAGGATTAGGGGACGGGTGAGGGTCAGGCTTCGGGGAAGGGTTAGGGTTAGGGTTCGGGCTAGGGTTAGGGTTAGGGGACGGGGACGGTTTAGGGTCCAGGTGAGGGTACGGCAACGCTTTAGGGGGAGCGTGCGTGTGAGGGCGCGGGTTAGTGTTAGCGTACGGGTTAGGATTAGGGGACGGGTGAGGGTCAGGCTTCGGGGAAGGGTTAGGGTTAGGGTTCGGGCTAGGGTTAGGGTTAGGGGACGGGGACGGTTTAGGGTCCAGGTGAGGGTACGTCAACGCTTTAGGGGGAGCGTGCGTGTGAGGGCGCGGGTTAGTGTTAGCGTACGGGTTAGGATTAGGGGACGGGTGAGTGTCAGGCTTCGGGGAAGGGTTAGGGTTAGGGTTCGGGCTAGGGTTAGGGTTAGGGGACGGGGACGGTTTCGGGTCCAGGTGAGGGTACGGCAACGCTTTAGGGGGAGCGTGCGTGTGAGGGCGTGGGTTAGTGTTAGCGTACGGGTTAGGATTAGGGGACGGGTGAGGGTCAGGCTTCGGGGAAGGGTTAGGGTTAGGGTTCGGGCTAGGGTTAGGGTTAGGGGACGGGGACGGTTTAGGGTCCAGGTGAGGGTACGGCCACGCTTTAGGGGGAGCGTGCGTGTGAGGGTGCGGGTTAGTGTTAGTGTACGGGTTAGGATTAGGGGACGGGTGAGTGTCAGGCTTCGGGGAAGGGTTAGGGTTAGGGTTCGGGCTAGGGTTAGGGTTAGGGGACGGGGACGGTTTAGGGTCCAGGTGAGGGTACGGCAACGCTTTAGGGGGAGCGTGCGTGTGAGGGCGCGGGTTAGTGTTAGCGTACGGGTTAGGATTAGGGGACGGGTGAGGGTCAGGCTTCGGGGAAGGGTTAGGGTTAGGGTTCGGGCTAGGGTTAGGGTTAGGGGACGGGGACGGTTTCGGGTCCAGGTGAGGGTATGGCAATGCTTTAGGGGGAGCGTGCGTGTGAGGGCGCGGGTTAGTGTTAGCGTACGGGTTAGGATTAGGGGACGAGTGAGGGTCAGGCTTGGGGGAAGGGTTAGGGTTAGGGTTCGGGCTAGGGTTAGGGTTAGGGGACGGGGACGGTTTAGGGTCCAGGTGAGGGTACGGCAACGCTTTAGGGGGAGCGTGCGTGTGAGGGCGCGGGTTAGTGTTAGCGTATGTGTTAGAATTAGGGGACGGGTGAGGGTCAGGCTTCGGGGAAGGGTTAGGGTTAGGGTTCGGGCTAGGGTTAGGGTTACGGGACAGGGACGGTTTAGGGTCCAGGTGAGGGTACGGCAACGCTTTAGGGGGAGCGTGCGTGTGAGGGCGTGGGTTAGTGTTAGCGTACGGGTTAGGAGTAGGGGACGGTTGAGGGTCAGGCTTCGGGGAAGGGTTAGGGTTAGGGTTCGGGCTAGGGTTAGGGTTAGAGACGGGGACGGTTTAGGGTCCAGGTGAGGATACGGCAACACTTTATGGGGAGCGTGCGTGTGAGGGCGAGGGTTAGTGTTAGCGTACGGGTTAGGATTAGGGGACGGGTGAGGGTCAGGCTTCGGGGAAGGGTTAGGGTTAGGGTTCGGGCTAGGGTTAGGGTTAGGGGACGGGGACGGTTTCGGGTCCAGGTGAGGGTACGGCAACGCTTTAGGGGGAACGTGCGTGTGAGGGCGCGGGTTAGTGTTAGCGTACGGGTTAGGATTAGGGGACGGGTGAGGGTCAGGTTTCGGGGAAGGGTTAGGGTTAGGGTTCGGGCTAGGGTTAGGGTTAGGTGACGGAGACGGTTTAGGGTCCAGGTGAGGGTACGGCAACGCTTTAGGGGGAGCGTGCATGTGAGGGCGCGGGTTAGTGTTAGCGTACGGGTTAGGATTAGGTGACGGGTGAGGGTCAGGCTTCGGGGAAGGGTTAGGGTTAGGGTTCGGGCTAGGGTTAGGGTTAGGGGACGGGGACGGTTTAGGGTCCAGGTGAGGGTACGGCAACGCTTTAGGGGGAGAGTGCGTGTGAGGGCGTGGGTTAGTGTTAGCGTACGGGTTACGATTGGGGACGGGTGAGGGTCAGGCTTCGGGGAAGGGTTAGGGTTAGGGTTCGGGCTAGGGTTAGGGTTAGGGGATGGGGACGGTTTAGGGTCCAGGTGAGGGTACGGCATCGCTTTAGAGGGAGCGTGCGTGTGAGGGCGCGGGTTAGTGTTAGCGTACGGGTTAGGATTAGGGGACGGGTGAGGGTCAGGCTTCGGGGAAGAGTTAGGGTTAGGGTTCGGGCTAGGGTTAGGGTTAGGGGACGGGGACGGTTTAGGGTCCAGGTGAGGGTACGGCAACGCTTTAGGGGGAGCGTGCGTGTGAGGGCGCGGGTTAGTGTTAGCGTACGGGTTAGGATTAGGGGACGGGTGAGGGTCAGGCTTCGGGGAAGGGTTAGGGTTAGGGTTCGGGCTAGGGTTAGGGTTAGGGGACGGGGACGGTTTAGGGTCCAGGTGAGGGTACGGCAACGCTTTAGGGGGAGCGTGCGTGTGAGGGCGCGGGTTAGTGTTAGCGTACGGCTTAGGATTACGGGACGGGTGAGGGTCAGGCTTCGGGGAAGGGTTAGGGTTAGGGTTCGGGCTAGGGTTAGGGTTAGGGGACGGGGACGGTTTAGGGTCCAGGTGAGGGTACGGCAACGCTTTAGGGGGAGCGTGCGTGTGAGGGCGCGGGTTAGTGTTAGCGTACGGGTTAGGATTAGGGGACGGGTGAGGGTCAGGCTTCGGGGAAGGGTTAGGGTTAGGGTTCGGGCTAGGGTTAGGGTTACGGGACGGGGACGGTTTAGGGTCCAGGTGAGGGTACGGCAACGCTTTAGGGGGAGCGTGCGTGTGAGGGCGTGTGTTAGTGTTAGCGTACGGGTTAGGATTAGGGGACGGGTGAGGGTCAGGCTTCGGGGAAGGGTTAGGGGTAGGGTTCGGGCTAGGGTTAGGGTTAGGGGACGGGGACGGTTTCCGGTCCAGGTGAGGGTACGGCAACGCTTTAGGGGGAGCGTGCGTGTGAACGCGCGGGTTAGTGTTAGCGTACTGGTTAGGATTAGGGGACGGGTGAGGGTCAGGCTTCGGGGAAGGGTTAGGGTTAGGGTTCGGGCTAGGGTTAGGGTTAGGGGACGGGGACGGTTTAGGGTCCAGGTGAGGGTACGGCAACGCGTTAGGGGGGGCGTGCGTGTGAGGGCGCGGGTTAGTGTTAGCGTACGGGTTAGGATTAGGGGACGGGTGAGGGTCAGGCTTCGGGGAAGGGTTAGGGTTAGGGTTCGGGCTAGGGTTAGGGTTAGGGGACGGGGACGGTTTCCGGTCCAGGTGACGGTACGGCAACGCTTTAGGGGGAGCGTGCGTGTGAGGGCGCGGGTTAGTGTTAGCGTACGGGTTAGGATTAGGGGACGGGTGAGGGTCAGGCTTCGGGGAAGGGTTAGGGTTAAGGTTCGGGCTAGGGTTAGGGTTAGGGGACGGGGACGGTTTCGGGTCCAGGTGAGGGTACGGCAACGCTTTAGGGGGAGCGTGCGTGTGAGGGCGTGGGTTAGTGTTAGCGTACGGGTTAGGATTAGGGGACGGGTGAGGGTCAGGCTTCGGGGAAGGGTTAGGGTTAGGGTTCGGGCTAGGGTTAGGGTTAGGGGACGGGGACGGTTTAGGGTCCAGGTGAGGGTACGGCAACGCTTTAGGGGGAGCGTGCGTGTGAGGGCGCGGGTTAGTGTTAGCGTACGGGTTAGGATTAGGGGACGTGTGAGGGTCAGGCTTCGGGGAAGGGTTAGGGTTAGGGTTCGGGCTAGGGTTAGGGTTAGGGGACAGGGACGGTTTAGGGTCCAGGTGAGGGTACGGCAACGCTTTAGGGGGAGCGTGCGTGTGAGGGCGCGGGTTAGTGTTAGCGTACGGGTTAGGATTAGGGGACGGGTGAGGGTCAGGCTTCGGGGAAGGGTTAGGGTTAGGGTTCGGGCTAGGGTTAGGGTAAGGGGACGGGGACGGTTTAGGGTCCAGGTGAGGGTACGGCAACGCTTTAGGGGGAGCGTGCGTGTGAGGGCGTGGGTTAGTGTTAGCGTACGGGTTAGGATTAGGGCACGGTTGAGGGTCAGGCTTCGGGGAAGGGTTAGGGTTAGGGTTCGGGCTAGGGTTAGGGTTAGGGGACGGGGACGGTTTCGGGTCCAGGTGAGGGTACGGCAACGCTTTAGGGGGAGCGTGCGTGTGAGGGAGCGGGTTAGTGTTAGCGTACGGGTTAGGATTAGGGGACGGGTGAGGGTCAGGCTTCGGGGAAGGGTTAGGGTTAGGGTTTGGGCTAGGGTTAGGGTTAGGGGACGGGGACGGTTTAGGGTCCAGGTGAGGGTACGGCAACGCTTTAGGGGGAGCGTGCATGTGAGGGCGCGGGTTACTGTTAGCGTACGGGTTAGGATTAGGGGACGGGTGAGGGTCAGGCTTCGGGGAAGGGTTAGGGTTAGGGTTCGGGCTAGGGTTAGGGTTAGGGGACGGGGACGGTTTAGGGTCCAGGTGAGGGTACGGCAACGCTTTAGGGGGAGCGTGCGTGTGAGGGCGCGGGTTAGTGTTAGCGTACGGGTTAGGATTAGGGGACGGGTGAGGGTCAGGCTTCGGGGAAGGGTTAGGGTTAGGGTTCGGGCTAGGGTTAGGGTAAGGGGACGGGGACGGTTTAGGGTCCAGGTGAGGGTACGGCAACGCTTTAGGGGGAGCGTGCGTGTGAGGGCGTGGGTTAGTGTTAGCGTACGGGTTAGGATTAGGGCACGGTTGAGGGTCAGGCTTCGGGGAAGGGTTAGGGTTAGGGTTCGGGCTAGGGTTAGGGTTAGGGGACGGGGACGGTTTCGGGTCCAGGTGAGGGTACGGCAACGCTTTAGGGGGAGCGTGCGTGTGAGGGCGCGGGTTAGGGTTAGCGCACAGGTTAGGATTAGGGGACGGGTGAGGGTCAGGCTTCGGGAAAGTGTTAGGGTTAGGGTTCGGGCTAGGGTTAGGGTTAGGGGACGGGGATGGTTTAGAGTCCAGGTGAGGGTACAGCAACGCTTTAGGGGGAGCGTGCGTGTGAGGGTGCGGGTTAGTGTTAGCGTACGGGTTAGGATTAGGGGACGGGTGAGGGTCAGGCTTCGGGGAAGGGTTAGGGTTAGGGTTCGGGCTAGGGTTAGGGTTAGGGGATGGGGACGGTTTAGGGTCCAGGTGAGGGTACGGCAACGCTTTAGGGGGAGCGTGCGTGTGAGGGCGCGGGTTAGTGTTAGCGTACGGGTTAGGATTAGGGGACGGGTGAGGGTCAGGCTTCGGGGAAGGGTTAGGGTCAGGGTTCGGGCTAGGGTTAGGGTTAGGGGACGGGGACGGTTTCGGGTCCAGGTGAGGGTACGGCAACGCTTTAGGGGGAGCGTGCGTGTGAGGGCGCGGGTTAGTGTTAGCGTACGGGTTAGGATTAGGGGACGGGTGAGGGTCAGGCTTCGGGGAAGGGTTAGGGTTAGGGTTCGGGCTAGGGTTAGGGTTAGGGGACGGGGACGGTTTAGGGTCCAGGTGAGGGTACGGCCACGCTTTAGGGGGAGCGTGCGTGTCAGGGTGCGGGTTAGTGTTAGCGTACGGGTTAGGATTAGGGGACGGGTGAGTGTCAGGCTTCGGGGAAGGGTTAGGGTTAGGGTTCGGGCTAGGGTTAGGGTTAGGGGACGGGGACGGTTTAGGGTCCAGGTGAGGGTACGGCACCGCTTTAGGGGGAGCGTGCGTGTGAGGGCGCGGGTTAGTGTTAGCGTACGGGTTAGGATTAGGGGACGGGTGAGGGTCAGGCTTCGGGGAAGGGTTAGGGTTAGGGTTCGGGCTAGGGTTAGGGTTAGGGGACGGGGACGGTTTCGGGTCCAGGTGAGGGTACGGCAACGCTTTAGGGAGAGCGTGCGTGTGAGGGCGCGGGTTAGTGTTAGCGTACGGGTTAGGATTAGGGGACGGGTGAGGGTCAGGCTTCGGGGAAGGGTTACGGTTAGGGTTCGGGCTAGGGTTAGGGTTAGAGGACTGGGACGGTTTAGGGTCCAGGTGAGGGTACGGCAACGCTTTAGGGGGAGCGTGCGTGTGAGGGCGCGGGTTAGTGTTAGCGTACGGGTTAGGATTAGGGGACGGGTGAGTGTCAGGCTTCGGGGAAGGGTTAGGGTTAGGGTTCGGGCTAGGGTTAGGGTTAGGGGACGGGGACGGTTTAGGGTCCAGGTGAGGGTACGGCAACGCTTTAGGGGGAGCGTGCGTGTGAGGGCGCTGGTTAGTGTTAGCGTACGGGTTAGGATTAGGGGACGGGTGAGGGTCAGGCTTCGGGGAAGGGTTAGGGTTAGGGTTCGGGCTAGGGTTAGGGTTAGGGGACGGGGACGGTTTAGGGTCCAGGTGAGGGTACGGCAACGCTTTAGGGGGAGCGTGCGTGTGAGGGCGCGGGTTAGTGTTAGCGCAGGGGTTAGGATTAGGGGACGGGTGAGGGTCAGGCTTCGGGGAAGGGTTAGGGTTAGGGTTCGGGCTAGGGTTAGGGTTAGGGGACGGGGACGGTTTAGGGTCCAGGTGAGGGTACGGCAACGCTTTAGGGGGAGCGTGCGTGTGAGGGCGCGGGTTAGGGTTAGCGTACGGGTTAGGATTAGGGGACGGGTGAGTGTCAGGCTTCGGGGAAGGGTTAGGGTTAGGGTTCGGGCTAGGGTTAGGGTTAGGGGACGGGGACGGTTTAGGGTCCAGGTGAGGGTACGGCAACGCTTTAGGGGCAGCGTGCGTGTGAGGGCGCGGGTTAGTGTTAGCGTACGGGATAGGATTAGGGGACGGGTGAGGGTCAGGCTTCGGGGAAGGGTTAGGGTTAGGGTTCGGGTTAGGGTTAGCGTTAGGGGACGGGTCGGTTTCGGGTCCAGGTGAGGGTACGGCAACGCTTTAGGGAGAGCGTGCGTGTGAGGGCGCGGGTTAGTGTTAGCGTACGGGTTAGGATTAGGGGACGGGTGAGGGTCAGGCTTCGGGGAAGTGTTAGGGTTAGGGTTCGGGCTAGGGTTAGCGTTAGGGGACGGGGACGGTTTAGGGTCCAGGTGAGGGTACGGCAACGCTTTAGGGGGAGCGTGCGTGTGAGGGCGCGGGTTAGTGTTAGCGTACGGGTTAGGATTAGGGGACGGGTGAGGGTCAGGCTTCGGGGAAGGGTTAGGGTTAGGTTTCGGGCTAGGGTTAGGGTTAGGGGACGGGGACGGTTTAGGGTCCAGGTGAGGGTACGGCAACGCTTTAGGGGGAGCGTGCGTGTGAGGGCGCGGGTTAGTGTTAGCGTACGGGTTAGGATTAGGGGACGGGTGAGGGTCAGGCTTCGGGGAAGGGTTAGGGTTAGGGTTCGGGCTAGGGTTAGGGTTAGGGGACGGGGACGGTTTATGGTCCAGGTGAGTGTACGGCAACGCTTTAGGGGGAGCGTGCGTGTGAGGGCGCGGGTTAGTGTTAGCGTACGGGTTAGGATTAGGGGACGGGTGAGGGTCAGGCTTCGGGGAAGGGTTAGGGTTAGGGTTCGGGCTAGGGTTAGGGTTAGGGGACGGGGACGGTTTAGGGTCCAGGTGAGGGTACGGCAACGCTTTAGGGGGAGCGTGCCTGTGAGGGCACGGGTTAGTGTTAGCGTACGGGTTAGGATTAGGGGACGGGTGAGGGTCAGGCTTCGGGGAAGGGTTAGGGTTAGGGTTCGGGCTAGGGTTAGGGTTAGGGGACGGGGACGGTTTAGGGTCCAGGTGAGGGTACGGCAATGCTTTAGGGGGAGCGTGCGTGTGAGGGCGCGGGTTAGTGTTAGCGTACGGGTTAGGATTAGGGGACGGGTGAGGGTCAGGCTTCGGGGAAGTGTTAGGGTTAGGGTTCGGGCTAGGGTTAGGGTTAGGGGACGGGGACGGTTTAGGGTCCAGGTGAGGGTACGGCAACGCTTTAGGGGGAGCGTGCGTGTGAGGACGCGGGTTAGTGTTAGCGTACGGGTTAGGATTAGGGGACGGGTGAGGGTCAGGCTTCGGGGAAGGGTTAGGGTTAGGGTTCGGGCTAGGGTTAGGGTTAGGGGACGGGGACGGTTTAGGGTCCAGGTGAGGGTACGGCAACGCTTTAGGGGGAGCGTGCGTGTGAGGGCGCGGGTTAGTGTTAGCGCAGGGGTTAGTATTAGGGGACGGGTGAGGGTCAGGCTTCGGGGAAGGGTTAGGGTTAGGGTTCGGGCTAGGGTTAGGGTTAGGGGACGGGGACGGTTTAGGGTCCAGGTGAGGGTACGGCAACGCTTTAGGGGGAGCGTGCGTGTGAGGGCGCGGGGTAGTGTTAGCGTACGGGTTAGGATTAGGGGACGGGTGAGGGTCAGGCTTCGGGGAAGGGTTAGGGTTAGGGTTCGGGCTAGGGTTAGGGTTAGGGGACGGGGACGGTTTAGGGTCCAGGTGAGGGTACGGCAACGCTTTAGGGGGATCGTGCCTGTGAGGGCGCGGGGTAGTGTTAGCGTACGGGTTAGGATTAGGGGACGGGTGAGGGTCAGGCTTCGGGGAAGGGTTAGGGTTAGGGTTCGGGCTAGGGTTAGGGTTAGGGGACGGGGACGGTTTAGGGTCCAGGTGAGGGTACGGCAATGCCTTAGGGGGAGCGTGCATGTGAGGGCGCGCGTTAGTGTTAGCGTACGGCTTAGGATTAGGGGACGGGTGAGGGTCAGGCTTCGGGGAAGGGTTAGGGTTAGGGTTCGGGCTAGGGTTAGGGTTAGGGGACGGGGATGGTTTAGGGTCCAGGTGAGGGTACGGCAACGCTTTAGGGGGAGCGTGCGTGTGAGGGCGCGCGTTAGTGTTAGCTTACGGGTTAGGATTAGGGGACGGGTGAGGGTCAGGCTTCGGGGAAGGGTTAGGGTTAGGGTTCGGGCTAGGGTTAGGGTTAGGGGACGGGGACGGTTTAGGGTCCAGGTGAGGGTACGGCAACGCTTTAGGGGGAGCGTGCGTGTGAGGGCGCGGGTTAGTGTTAGCGTACGGGTTAGGATTAGGGGACGGGTGAGGGTCAGGCTTCGGGGAAGGGTTAGGGTTAGGGTTCGGGCTAGGGTTAGGGTTAGGGGACGGGGACGGTTTAGGGTCCAGGTGAGGGTACGGCAACGCTTTAGGGGGAGCGTGCGTGTGAGGGCGCGGGTTAGTGTTAGCGTACGGGTTAGGATTAGGGGACGGGTGAGGGTCAGGCTTCGGGGAAGGGTTAGGGTTAGGGTTCGGGCTAGGGTTAGGGTTAGGGGACGGGGACGGTTTAGGGTCCAGGTGAGGGTACGGCAACGCTTTAGGGGGAGCGTGCGTGTGAGGGCGCGGGTTAGTGTTAGCGTACGGGTTAGGATTAGGGGACGGGTGAGGGTCAGGCTTCGGGGAAGGGTTAGGGTTAGGGTTCGGGCTAGGGTTAGGGTTAGGGGACGGGGACGGTTTAGGGTCCAGGTGAGGGTACGGCACCGCTTTAGGGGGAGCGTGCGTGTGAGGGCGCGGGTTAGTGTTAGCGTACGGGTTAGGATTAGGGGACGGGTGAGGGTCAGGCTTCGGGGAAGGGTTAGGGTTAGGGTCCGGGCTAGGGTTAGGGTTAGGGGACGGGGACGGTTTCGGGTCCAGGTGAGGGTACGGCAACGCTTTGGGGAGAGCGTGCGTGTGAGGGCGCGGGTTAGTGTTAGCGTACGGGTTAGGATTAGGGGCAGGTGAGGGTCAGGCTTCGGGGAAGGGTTACGGTTAGGGTTCGGGCTAGGGTTAGGGTTAGAGGACTGGGACGGTTTAGGGTCCAGGTGAGGGTACGGCAACGCTTTAGGGGGAGCGTGCGTGTGAGGGCGCGGGTTAGTGTTAGCGTACGGGTTAGGATTAGGGGACGGGTGAGTGTCAGGCTTCGGGGAAGGGTTAGGGTTAGGGTTCGGGCTAGGGTTAGGGTTAGGGGACGGGGACGGTTTAGGGTCCAGGTGAGGGTACGGCAACGCTTTAGGGGGAGCGTGCGTGTGAGGGCGCGGGTTAGTGTTAGCGTACGGGTTAGGATTAGGGGACGGGTGAGGGTCAGGCTTCGGGGAAGGGTTAGGGTTAGGGTTCGGGCTAGGGTTAGGGTTAGGGGACGGGGACGGTTTAGGGTCCAGGTGAGGGTACGGCAATGCCTTAGGGGGAGCGTGCGTGTGAGGGCGCGCGTTAGTGTTAGCGTACGGCTTAGGATTAGGGGACGGGTGAGGGTCAGGCTTCGGGGAAGGGTTAGGGTTAGGGTTCGGGCTAGGGTTAGGTTTAGGGGACGGGGACGGTTTAGGGTCCAGGTGAGGGTACGGCAACGCTTTAGGGGGAGCGTGCGTGTGAGGGCGCGCGTTAGTGTTAGCGTACGGCTTAGGATTAGGGGACGGGTGAGGGTCAGGCTTCGGGGAAGGGTTAGGGTTAGGGTTCGGGCTAGGGTTAGGGTTAGGGGACGGGGATGGTTTAGGGTCCAGGTGAGGGTACGGCAACGCTTTAGGGGGAGCGTGCGTGTGAGGGCGCGCGTTAGTGTTAGCTTACGGGTTAGGATTAGGGGATGGGTGAGGGTCAGGCTTCGGGGAAGGGTTAGGGTTAGGGTTCGGGCTAGGGTTAGGGTTAGGGGACGGGGACGGTTTAGGGTCCAGGTGAGGGTACGGCAACGCTTTAGGGGGAGCGTGCGTGTGAGGGCGCGGGTTAGTGTTAGCGTACGGGTTAGGATTAGGGGACGGGTGAGGGTCAGGCTTCGGGGAAGGGTTAGGGTTAGGGTTCGGGCTAGGGTTAGGGTTAGGGGACGGGGACGGTTTAGGGTCCAGGTGAGGGTACGGCAACGCTTTAGGGGGAGCGTGCGTGTGAGGGCGCGGGTTAGTGTTAGCGTACGGGTTAGGATTAGGGGACGGGTGAGGGTCAGGCTTCGGGGAAGGGTTAGGGTTAGGGTTCGGGCTAGGGTTAGGGTTAGGGGACGGGGACGGTTTAGGGTCCAGGTGAGAGTACGGCACCGCTTTAGGGGGAGCGTGCGTGTGAGGGCGCGGGTTAGTGTTAGCGTACGGGTTAGGATTAGGGGACGGGTGAGGGTCAGGCTTCGGGGAAGGGTTAGGGTTAGGGTTCGGGCTAGGGTTAGGGTTAGGGGACGGGGACGGTTTCGGGTCCAGGTGAGGGTACGGCAACGCTTTGGGGAGAGCGTGCGTGTGAGGGCGCGGGTTAGTGTTAGCGTACGGGTTAGGATTAGGGGCAGGTGAGGGTCAGGCTTCGGGGAAGGGTTACGGTTAGGGTTCGGGCTAGGGTTAGGGTTAGAGGACTGGGACGGTTTAGGGTCCAGGTGAGGGTACGGCAACGCTTTAGGGGGAGCGTGCGTGTGAGGGCGCGGGGTAGTGTTAGCGTACGGGTTAGGATTAGGGGACGGGTGAGGGTCAGGCTTCGGGGAAGGGTTAGGGTTAGGGTTCGGGCTAGGGTTAGGGTTAGGGGACGGGGACGGTTTAGGGTCCAGGTGAGGGTACGGCAACGCTTCAGGGGGAGCGTGCGTGTGAGGGCGTGCGTTAGTGTTAGCGTACGGCTTAGGATTAGGGTACGGGTGAGGGTCAGGCTTCGGGGAAGGGTTAGGGTTAGGGTTCGGGCTAGGGTTAGGGTTAGGGGACGGGGACGGTTTAGGGTCCAGGTGAGGGTACGGCAACGCTTTAGGGGGAGCGTGCGTGTGAGGGCGCGCGTTAGTGTTAGCGTACGGCTTAGGATTAGGGGACGGGTGAGGGTCAGGCTTCGGGGAAGGGTTAGGGTTAGGGTTCGGGCTAGGGTTAGGGTTAGGGGACGGGGATGGTTTAGGGTCCAGGTGAGGGTACGGCAACGCTTTAGGGGGAGCGTGCGTGTGAGGGCGCGCGTTAGTGTTAGCGTACGGGTTAGGATTAGGGGACGGGTGAGGGTCAGGCTTCAGGGAAGGGTTAGGGTTAGGGTTCGGGCTAGGGTTAGGGTTAGGGGACGGGGACGGTTTAGGGTCCAGGTGAGGGTACGGCAACGCTTTAGGGGGAGCGTGCGTGTGAGGGCGCGGGTTAGTGTTAGCGTACGGGTTAGGATTAGGGGACGGGTGAGGGTCAGGCTTCGGGGAAGGGTTAGGGTTAGGGTTCGGGCTAGGGTTAGGGTTAGGGGACGGGGACGGTTTAGGGTCCAGGTGAGGGTACGGCAACGTTTTAGGGGGAGCGTGCGTGTGAGGGTGCGGTTTAGTGTTAGCGTACGGGTTAGGATTAGGGGACGGGTGAGGGTCAGGCTTCGGGGAAGGGTTAGGGTTAGGGTTCGGGCTAGGATTAGGGTTAGGGGCGGGGACGGTTTAGGGTCCAGGTGAGGGTACGGCAACGCTTTAGGGGGAGCGTGCGTGTGAGGGCGTGGGTTAGTGTTAGCGTACGGGTTAGGATTAGGGGACGGTCGAGGGTCAGGCTTCGGGGAAGAGTTAGCGTTAGGGTTCGGGCTAGGGTTAGGGTTAGGGGACGGGGACGGTTTAGGGTCCAGGTGAGGTTACGGCAACGCTTTAGGGGGAGCGTGCGTGTGAGGGCACGGGTTAGTGTTAGCGTACGGGTTAGGATTAGGGGACGGGTGAGGGTCAGGCTTCAGGGAAGGGTTAGGGTTCGGGCTAGGGTTAGGGTTAGGGGACGGGGACGGTTTAGGGTCCAGGTGAGGGTACGGCAACGCTTTAGGGGGAGCGTGCGTGTGAGGGCGCGGGTTAGTGTTAGCGTACGGGTTAGGATTAGGGGACGGGTGAGGGTCAGGCTTCGGGGAAGGGTTAGGGTTAGGGTTCGGGCTAGGGTTAGGGTTACGGGTCGGGGACGGTTTAGGGTCCAGGTGAGGGTACGGCAACGCTTTAGGGGGAGCGTGCGTGTGAGGGCGCGGGTTAGTGTTAGCGTACGGGTTAGGATTAGGGCACGGGTGAGGGTCAGGCTTCTGGGAAGGGTTAGGGTTAGGGTTCGGGTTAGGGTTGGGTTTAGGGGACGGGGACGGTTTAGGGTTCAGGTGAGGGTACGGCAACGCTTTAGGGGGAGCGTGCGTGTGAGGGCGCGGGTTAGTGTTAGCGTACGGGTTAGGATTAGGGGACGGTTGAGGGTCAGGCTTCGGTGAAGGGTTAGGGATAGGGTTCGGGCTAGGGTTAGGGTTAGGGGACGGGGACGGTTTAGGGTCCAGGTGAGGGTACGGCAACGCTTTAGGGGGAGCGTGCGTGTGAGGGCGCGGGTTAGTGTTAGCGTACGGGTTAGGATTAGGGGACGGGTGAGGGTCAGGCTTCGGGGAAGGGTTAGGGATAGGGTTCGGGCTAGGGTTAGGGTTAGGGGACGGGGACGGTTTAGGGTCCAGGTGAGGTTACGGCAACGCTTTAGGGGGAGCGTGCGTGTGAGGGCACGGGTTAGTGTTAGCGTACGGGTTAGGATTAGGGGACGGGTGAGGGTCAGGCTTCAGGGAAGGGTTAGGGTTCGGGCTAGGGTTAGGGTTAGGGGACGGGGACGGTTTAGGGTCCAGGTGAGGGTACGGCAACGCTTTAGGGGGAGCGTGCATGTGAGGGCGCGGGTTAGTGTTAGCGTACGGGTTAGGATTAGGGGACGGGTGAGGGTCAGGCTTCGGGGAAGGGTTAGGGTTAGGGTTCGGGCTAGGGTTAGGGTTAGGGGACGGGGACGGTTTAGGGTCCAGGTGAGGGTACGGCAACGCTTTAGGGGGAGCGTGCGTGTGAGGGCGCGCGTTAGTGTTAGCTTACGGGTTAGGATTAGGGGACGGGTGAGGGTCAGGCTTCGGGGAAGGGTTAGGGTTAGGGTTCGGGCTAGGGTTAGGGTTAGGGGACGGGGACGGTTTAGGGTCCAGGTGAGGGTACGGCAACGCTTTAGGGGGAGCGTGCGTGTGAGGGCGCGGGTTAGTGTTAGCGTACGGGTTAGGATTAGGGGACGGGTGAGGGTCAGGCTTCGGGGAAGGGTTAGGGTTAGGGTTCGGGCTAGGGTTAGGGTTAGGGGACGGGGACGGTTTAGGGTCCAGGTGAGGGTACGGCAACGCTTTAGGGGGAGCGTGCGTGTGAGGGCGCGGGTTAGTGTTAGCGTACGGGTTAGGATTAGGGGACGGGTGAGGGTCAGGCTTCGGGGAAGGGTTAGGGTTAGGGTTCGGGCTAGGGTTAGGTTTAGGGGACGGGGACGGTTTAGGGTCCAGGTGAGAGTACGGCACCGCTTTAGGGGGAGCGTGCGTGTGAGGGCGCGGGTTAGTGTTAGCGTACGGGTTAGGATTAGGGGACGGGTGAGGGTCAGGCTTCGGGGAAGGGTTAGGGTTAGGGTTCGGGCTAGGGTTAGGGTTAGGGGACGGGGACGGTTTCGGGTCCAGGTGAGGGTACGGCAACGCTTTGGGGAGAGCGTGCGTGTGAGGGCGCGGGTTAGTGTTAGCGTACGGGTTAGGATTAGGGGCAGGTGAGGGTCAGGCTTCGGGGAAGGGTTACGGTTAGGGTTCGGGCTAGGGTTAGGGTTAGAGGACTGGGACGGTTTAGGGTCCAGGTGAGGGTACGGCAACGCTTTAGGGGGAGCGTGCGTGTGAGGGCGCGGGGTAGTGTTAGCGTACGGGTTAGGATTAGGGGACGGGTGAGGGTCAGGCTTCGGGGAAGGGTTAGGGTTAGGGTTCGGGCTAGGGTTAGGGTTAGGGGACGGGGACGGTTTAGGGTCCAGGTGAGGGTACGGCAACGCTTTAGGGGGAGCGTGCGTGTGAGGGCGCGCGTTAGTGTTAGCGTACGGCTTAGGATTAGGGGACGGGTGAGGGTCAGGCTTCGGGGAAGGGTTAGGGTTAGGGTTCGGGCTAGGGTTAGGGTTAGGGGACGGGGATGGTTTAGGGTCCAGGTGAGGGTACGGCAACGCTTTAGGGGGAGCGTGCGTGTGAGGGCGCGCGTTAGTGTTAGCGTACGGGTTAGGATTAGGGGACGGGTGAGGGTCAGGCTTCAGGGAAGGGTTAGGGTTAGGGTTCGGGCTAGGGTTAGGGTTAGGGGACGGGGACGGTTTAGGGTCCAGGTGAGGGTACGGCAACGCTTTAGGGGGAGCGTGCGTGTGAGGGCGCGGGTTAGTGTTAGCGTACGGGTTAGGATTAGGGGACGGGTGAGGGTCAGGCTTCGGGGAAGGGTTAGGGTTAGGGTTCGGGCTAGGGTTAGGGTTAGGGGACGGGGACGGTTTAGGGTCCAGGTGAGGGTACGGCAACGTTTTAGGGGGAGCGTGCGTGTGAGGGTGCGGTTTAGTGTTAGCGTACGGGTTAGGATTAGGGGACGGGTGAGGGTCAGGCTTCGGGGAAGGGTTAGGGTTAGGGTTCGGGCTAGGATTAGGGTTAGGGGCGGGGACGGTTTAGGGTCCAGGTGAGGGTACGGCAACGCTTTAGGGGGAGCGTGCGTGTGAGGGCGTGGGTTAGTGTTAGCGTACGGGTTAGGATTAGGGGACGGTTGAGGGTCAGGCTTCGGGGAAGAGTTAGCGTTAGGGTTCGGGCTAGGGTTAGGGTTAGGGGACGGGGACGGTTTAGGGTCCAGGTGAGGTTACGGCAACGCTTTAGGGGGAGCGTGCGTGTGAGGGCACGGGTTAGTGTTAGCGTACGGGTTAGGATTAGGGGACGGGTGAGGGTCAGGCTTCAGGGAAGGGTTAGGGTTCGGGCTAGGGTTAGGGTGAGGGGACGGGGACGGTTTAGGGTCCAGGTGAGGGTACGGCAACGCTTTAGGGGGAGCGTGCGTGTGAGGGCGCGGGTTAGTGTTAGCGTACGGGTTAGGATTAGGGGACGGGTGAGGGTCAGGCTTCGGGGAAGGGTTAGGGTTAGGGTTCGGGCTAGGGTTAGGGTTACGGGTCGGGGACGGTTTAGGGTCCAGGTGAGGGTACGGCAACGCTTTAGGGGGAGCGTGCGTGTGAGGGCGCGGGTTAGTGTTAGCGTACGGGTTAGGATTAGGGCACGGGTGAGGGTCAGGCTTCTGGGAAGGGTTAGGGTTAGGGTTCGGGTTAGGGTTGGGTTTAGGGGACGGGGACGGTTTAGGGTTCAGGTGAGGGTACGGCAACGCTTTAGGGGGAGCGTGCGTGTGAGGGCGCGGGTTAGTGTTAGCGTACGGGTTAGGATTAGGGGACGGTTGAGGGTCAGGCTTCGGTGAAGGGTTAGGGATAGGGTTCGGGCTAGGGTTAGGGTTAGGGGACGGGGACGGTTTAGGGTCCAGGTGAGGGTACGGCAACGCTTTAGGGGGAGCGTGCGTGTGAGGGCACGGGTTAGTGTTAGCGTACGGGTTAGGATTAGGGGACGGGTGAGGGTCAGGCTTCGGGGAAGGGTTAGGGATAGGGTTCGGGCTAGGGTTAGGGTTAGGGGACGGGGACGGTTTAGGGTCCAGGTGAGGTTACGGCAACGCTTTAGGGGGAGCGTGCGTGTGAGGGCACGGGTTAGTGTTAGCGTACGGGTTAGGATTAGGGGACGGGTGAGGGTCAGGCTTCAGGGAAGGGTTAGGGTTCGGGCTAGGGTTAGGGTTAGGGGACGGGGACGGTTTAGGGTCCAGGTGAGGGTACGGCAACGCTTTAGGGGGAGCGTGCATGTGAGGGCGCGGGTTAGTGTTAGCGTACGGGTTAGGATTAGGGGACGGGTGAGGGTCAGGCTTCGGGGAAGGGTTAGGGTTAGGGTTCGGGCTAGGGTTAGGGTTAGGGGACGGGGACGGTTTAGGGTCCAGGTGAGGGTACGGCAACGCTTTAGGGGGAGCGTGCGTGTGAGGGCGCGCGTTAGTGTTAGCTTACGGGTTAGGATTAGGGGACGGGTGAGGGTCAGGCTTCGGGGAAGGGTTAGGGTTAGGGTTCGGGCTAGGGTTAGGGTTAGGGGACGGGGACGGTTTAGGGTCCAGGTGAGGGTACGGCAACGCTTTAGGGGGAGCGTGCGTGTGAGGGCGCGGGTTAGTGTTAGCGTACGGGTTAGGATTAGGGGACGGGTGAGGGTCAGGCTTCGGGGAAGGGTTAGGGTTAGGGTTCGGGCTAGGGTTAGGGTTAGGGGACGGGGACGGTTTAGGGTCCAGGTGAGGGTACGGCAACGCTTTAGGGGGAGCGTGCGTGTGAGGGCGCGGGTTAGTGTTAGCGTACGGGTTAGGATTAGGGGACGGGTGAGGGTCAGGCTTCGGGGAAGGGTTAGGGTTAGGGTTCGGGCTAGGGTTAGGGTTAGGGGACGGGGACGGTTTAGGGTCCAGGTGAGGGTACGGCACCGCTTTAGGGGGAGCGTGCGTGTGAGGGCGCGGGTTAGTGTTAGCGTACGGGTTAGGATTAGGGGACGGGTGAGGGTCAGGCTTCGGGGAAGGGTTAGGGTTAGGGTTCGGGCTAGGGTTAGGGTTAGGGGACGGGGACGGTTTCGGGTCCAGGTGAGGGTACGGCAACGCTTTGGGGAGAGCGTGCGTGTGAGGGCGCGGGTTAGTGTTAGCGTACGGGTTAGGATTAGGGGCAGGTGAGGGTCAGGCTTCGGGGAAGGGTTACGGTTAGGGTTCGGGCTAGGGTTAGGGTTAGAGGACTGGGACGGTTTAGGGTCCAGGTGAGGGTACGGCAACGCTTTAGGGGGAGCGTGCGTGTGAGGGCGCGGGGTAGTGTTAGCGTACGGGTTAGGATTAGGGGACGGGTGAGGGTCAGGCTTCGGGGAAGGGTTAGGGTTAGGGTTCGGGCTAGGGTTAGGGTTAGGGGACGGGGACGGTTTAGGGTCCAGGTGAGGGTACGGCAACGCTTCAGGGGGAGCGTGCGTGTGAGGGCGTGCGTTAGTGTTAGCGTACGGCTTAGGATTAGGGTACGGGTGAGGGTCAGGCTTCGGGGAAGGGTTAGGGTTAGGGTTCGGGCTAGGGTTAGGGTTAGGGGACGGGGACGGTTTAGGGTCCAGGTGAGGGTACGGCAACGCTTTAGGGGGAACGTGCGTGTGAGGGCGCGGGTTAGTGTTAGCGTACGGGTTAGGATTAGGGGACGGGTGAGGGTCAGGCTTCGGGGAAGGGTTAGGGTTAGGGTTCGGGCTAGGGTTAGGGTTAGGGGACGGGGACGGTTTAGGGTCCAGGTGAGGGTACGGCAACGTTTTAGGGGGAGCGTGCGTGTGAGGGTGCGGTTTAGTGTTAGCGTACGGGTTAGGATTAGGGGACGGGTGAGGGTCAGGCTTCGGGGAAGGGTTAGGGTTAGGGTTCGGGCTAGGGTTAGGCTTAGGGGACGGGGACGGTTTAGGGTCCAGGTGAGGGTACGGCAACGTTTTAGGGGGAGCGTGCGTGTGAGGGTGCGGTTTAGTGTTAGCGTACGGGTTAGGATTAGGGGACGGGTGAGGGTCAGGCTTCGGGGAAGGGTTAGGGTTAGGGTTCGGGCTAGGATTAGGGTTAGGGGCGGGGACGGTTTAGGGTCCAGGTGAGGGTACGGCAACGCTTTAGGGGGAGCGTGCGTGTGAGGGCGTGTGTTAGTGTTAGCGTACGGGTTAGGAGTAGGGGACGGTTGAGGGTCAGGCTTCGGGGAAGAGTTAGCGTTAGGGTTCGGGCTAGGGTTAGGGTTAGGGGACGGGGACGGTTTAGGGTCCAGGTGAGGTTACGGCAACGCTTTAGGGGGAGCGTGCGTGTGAGGGCACGGGTTAGTGTTAGCGTACGGGTTAGGATTAGGGGACGGGTGAGGGTCAGGCTTCAGGGAAGGGTTAGGGTTCGGGCTAGGGTTAGGGTTAGGGGACGGGGACGGTTTAGGGTCCAGGTGAGGGTACGGCAACGCTTTAGGGGGAGCGTGCGTGTGAGGGCGCGGGTTAGTGTTAGCGTACGGGTTAGGATTAGGGGACGGGTGAGGGTCAGGCTTCGGGGAAGGGTTAGGGTTAGGGTTCGGGCTAGGGTTAGGGTTACGGGTCGGGGACGGTTTAGGGTCCAGGTGAGGGTACGGCAACGCTTTAGGGGGAGCGTGCGTGTGAGGGCGCGGGTTAGTGTTAGCGTACGGGTTAGGATTAGGGGACGGTTGAGGGTCAGGCTTCGGTGAAGGGTTAGGGATAGGGTTCGGGCTAGGGTTAGGGTTAGGGGACGGGGACGGTTTAGGGTCCAGGTGAGGGTACGGCAACGCTTTAGGGGGAGCGTGCGTGTTAGGGCGCGCGTTAGTGTTAGCGTACGGGTTAGGATTAGGGGACGGGTGAGGGTCAGGCTTCGGGGAAGGGTTAGGGTTAGGGTTCGGGCTAGGGTTAGGGTTAGGGGACGGGGACGGTTTAGGGTCCAGGTGAGGGTACGGCAACGCTTTAGGGGGAGCGTGCGTGTGAGGGCACGGGTTAGTGTTAGCGTACGGATTAGGATTAGGGGACAGGTGAGGGTCAGGCTTCGGGGAAGGGTTAGGGTTAGGGTTCGGGCTAGGGTTAAGGTTAGGGGACGGGGACCGTTTAGGGTCCAGTTGAGGGTATGGCAACGCTTTAGGGGGAGCGTGCGTGTGAGGGCGCGGGTTAGTGTTAGCGTACGGGTTAGGATTAGGGGACGGGTGAGGGTCAGGCTTCGGGGAAGGGTTAGGGATAGGGTTCGGGCTAGGGTTAGGGTTAGGGGACGGGGACGGTTTAGGGTCCAGGTGAGGTTACGGCAACGCTTTAGGGGGAGCGTGCGTGTGAGGGCACGGGTTAGTGTTAGCGTACGGGTTAGGATTAGGGGACGGGTGAGGGTCAGGCTTCAGGGAAGGGTTAGGGTTCGGGCTAGGGTTAGGGTTAGGGGACGGGGACGGTTTAGGGTCCAGGTGAGGGTACGGCAACGCTTTAGGGGGAGCGTGCATGTGAGGGCGCGGGTTAGTGTTAGCGTACGGGTTAGGATTAGGGGACGGGTGAGGGTCAGGCTTCGGGGAAGGGTTAGGGTTAGGGTTCGGGCTAGGGTTAGGGTTAGGGGACGGGGACGGTTTAGGGTCCAGGTGAGGGTACGGCAACGCTTTAGGGGGAGCGTGCGTGTGAGGGCGCGGGTTAGTGTTAGCGTACGGGTTAGGATTAGGGGACGGGTGAGGGTCAGGCTTCGGGGAAGGGTTAGGGTTAGGTTTCGAGCTAGGGTTAGGGTTAGGGGACGGGGACGGTTTAGGGTCCAGTTGAGGGTACGGCAACGCTTTAGGGGGAGCGTGCGTGTGAGGGCGCGGGTTAGTGTTAGCGTACGGATTAGGATTAGGGGACGGGTGAGGGTCAGGCTTCGGGGAAGGGTTAGGGTTAAGGTTCGGGCTAGGGTTAGGGTTAGGGGACGGGGACGGTTTCGGGTCCAGGTGAGGGTACGGCAACGCTTTAGGGGGAGCGTGCGTGTGAGGGCGCGGGTTAGTGTTAGCGTACGGGTTAGGATTAGGGGACGGGTGAGGGTCAGGCTTCGGGGAAGGGTTAGGGTTAGGGTTCGGGCTAGGGTTAGGGTTAGGGGACGGGGACGGTTTAGGGTCCAGGTGAGGGTACGGCAACGCTTTAGGGGGAGCGTGCGTGTGAGGGCGCGGGTTAGTGTTAGCGTACGGGTTAGGATTAGTGGACGTGTGAGGGTCAGGCTTCGGGGAAGGGTTAGGGTTAGGGTTCGGGCTAGGGTTAGGGTTAGGGGACGGGGACGGTTTCGGGTCCAGGTGAGGGTACGGCAACGCTTTAGGGGGAGGGTGCGTGTGAGGGCGAGGGTTAGTGTTAGCGTACGGGTTAGGATTAGGGGACGGGTGAGGGTCAGGCTTCGGAGAAGGGTTAAGGGTAGGGTTCGGGCTAGGGTTAGGGTTAGGGGACGGGGACGGTTTCGGGTCCAGGTGAGGGTACGGCAACGCTTTAGGGGGAGCGTGCGTGTGAGGGCGCGGGTTAGTGTTAGCGTACGGGTTAGGATTAGGGGACGGGTGAGGGTCAGGCTTCGGGGAAGGGTTAGGGTTAGGGTTCGGGCTAGGGTTAGGGTTAGGGGACGGGGACGGTTTAGGGTCCAGGTGAGTGTACGGCAACGCTTTAGGGGGAGCGTGCGTGTGAGGGCGCGGGTTAGTGTTAGCGTACGGGTTAGGATTAGGGGACGGGTGAGGGTCAGGCTTCGGGGAAGGGTTAGGGTTAGGGTTCGGGCTAGGGTTAGGGTTAGGGGACGGGGACGGTTTAGGGTCCAGGTGAGGGTACGGCAACGCTTTAGGGGGAGCGTGCGTGTGAGGGCGCGGGTTAGTGTTAGCGTACGGGTTAGGATTAGGGGACGGGTGAGGGTCAGGCTTCGGGGAAGGGTTAGGGTTAGGGTTCGGGCTAGGGTTAGGGTTAGGGGACGGGGACGGTTTAGGGTCCAGGTGAGGGTACGGCAACGCTTTAGGGGGAGCGTGCGTGTGAGGGCGCGGGTTAGTGTTAGCGCAGGGGTTAGGATTAGGGGACGGGTGAGGCTCAGGCTTCGGGGAAGGGTTAGGGTTAGGGTTCGGGCTAGGGTTAGGGTTAGGGGACGGGGACGGTTTAGGGTCCAGGTGAGGGTACGGCAACGCTTTAGGGGGAGCGTGCGTGTGAGGGCGCGGGTTAGTGTTAGCGTACGGGTTAGGATTAGGGGACGGGTGAGGGTCAGGCTTCGGGGAAGGGTTAGGGTTAGGGTTCGGGCTAGGGTTAGGGTTAGGGGACGGGGACGGTTTAGGGTCCAGGTGAGGGTACGGCAACGCTTTAGGGGGAGCGTGCATGTGAGGGCGCGGGTTAGTGTTAGCGTACGGGTTAGGATTAGGGGACGGGTGAGGGTCAGGCTTCGGGGAAGGGTTAGGGTTAGGGTTCGGGCTAGGGTTAGGGTTAGGGGACGGGGACGGTTTAGGGTCCAGGTGAGGGTACGGCAACGCTTTAGGGGGAGCGTGCGTGTGAGGGCGCGGGTTAGTGTTAGCGTACGGGTTAGGATTAGGGGACGGGTGAGGGTCAGGCTTCGGGGAAGGGTTAGGGTTAGGTTTCGAGCTAGGGTTAGGGTTAGGGGACGGGGACGGTTTAGGGTCCAGGTGAGGGTACGGCAACGCTTTAGGGGGAGCGTGCGTGTGAGGGCGCGGGTTAGTGTTAGCGTACGGATTAGGATTAGGGGACGGGTGAGGGTCAGGCTTCGGGGAAGGGTTAGGGTTAAGGTTCGGGCTAGGGTTAGGGTTAGGGGACGGGGACGGTTTCGGGTCCAGGTGAGGGTACGGCAACGCTTTAGGGGGAGCGTGCGTGTGAGGGAGCGGGTTAGTGTTAGCGTACGGGTTAGGATTAGTGGACGGGTGAGGGTCAGGCTTCGGGGAAGGGTTAGGGTTAGGGTTCGGGCTAGGGTTAGGGTTAGGGGACGGGGACGGTTTAGGGTCCAGGTGAGGGTACGGCAACGCTTTAGGGGGAGGGTGCGTGTGAGGGCGCGGGTTAGTGTTAGCGTACGGGTTAGGATTAGGGGACGGGTGAGGGTCAGGCTTCGGAGAAGGGTTAAGGGTAGGGTTCGGGCTAGGGTTAGGGTTAGGGGACGGGGACGGTTTCGGGTCCAGGTGAGGGTACGGCAACGCTTTAGTGGGAGCGTGCGTGTGAGGGCGCGGGTTAGTGTTAGCGTACGGGTTAGGATTAGGGGACGGGTGAGGGTCAGGCTTCGGGGAAGTGTTAGGGTTAGGGTTCGGGCTAGGGTTAGGGTTAGGGGACGGGGACGGTTTAGGGTCCAGGTGAGGGTACGGCAACGCTTTAGGGGGAGCGTGCGTGTGAGGGCGCGGGTTAGTGTTAGCGTACGGGTTAGGATTAGGGGACGGGTGAGGGTCAGGCTTCGGGGAAGGGTTAGGGTTAGGGTTCGGGCTAGGGTGAGGGTTAGGGGACGGGGACGGTTTAGGGTCCAGGTGAGGGTACGGCAACGCTTTAGGGGGAGCGTGCGTGTGAGGGCGCGGGGTAGTGTTAGCGTACGGGTTAGGATTAGGGGACGGGTGAGGGTCAGGCTTCGGGGAAGGGTTAGGGTTAGGGTTCGGGCTAGGGTTAGGGTTAGGGGACGGGGACGGTTTAGGGTCCAGGTGAGGGTACGGCAACGCTTTAGGGGGAGCGTGCGTGTGAGGGCGCGGGTTAGTGTTAGCGCAGGGGTTAGGATTAGGGGACGGGTGAGGCTCAGGCTTCGGGGAAGGGTTAGGGTTAGGGTTCGGGCTAGGGTTAGGGTTAGGGGACGGGGACGGTTTAGGGTCCAGGTGAGGGTACGGCAACGCTTTAGGGGGAGCGTGCGTGTGAGGGCGTGGGTTAGTGTTAGCGTACGGGTTAGGATTAGGGGACGGGTGAGGGTCAGGCTTCGGGGAAGGGTTAGGGTTAGGGTTCGGGCTAGGGTTAGGGTTAGGGGACGGGGACGGTTTAGGGTCCAGGTGAGGGTACGGCAACGCTTTAGGGGGAGCGTGCGTGTGAGGGCGCGGGTTAGTGTTAGCGTACGGGTTAGGATTAGGGGACGGGTGAGGGTCAGGCTTCGGGGAAGGGTTAGGGTTAGGGTTCGGGCTAGGGTTAGGGTTAGGGGACGGGGACGGTTTCGGGTCCAGGTGAGGGTACGGCAACGCTTTAGGGGGAGGGTGCGTGTTAGGGCGCGGGTTAGTGTTAGCGCAGGGGTTAGGATTAGGGGACGGGTGAGGGTCAGGCTTCGGGGAAGGGTTAGGGTTAGGGTTCGGGCTAGGGTTAGGGTTAGGGGACGGGGACGGTTTAGGGTCCAGGTGAGGGTACGGCAACGCTTTAGGGGGAGCGTGCGTGTGAGGGCGCGGGGTAGTGTTAGCGTACGGGTTAGGATTAGGGGACGGGTGAGGGTCAGGCTTCGGGGAAGGGTTAGGGTTAGGGTTCGGGCTAGGGTTAGGGTTAGGGGACGGGGACGGTTTAGGGTCCAGGTGAGGGTACGGCAACGCTTTAGGGGGAGCGTGCGTGTGAGGGCGCGGGGTAGTGTTAGCGTACGGGTTAGGATTAGGGGACGGGTGAGGGTCAGGCTTCGGGGAAGGGTTAGGGTTTGGGTTCGGGCTAGGGTTAGGGTTAGGGGACGGGGACGGTTTAGGGTCCAGGTGAGGGTACGGCAACGCTTTAGGGGGAGCGTGCGTGTGAGGGCGCGGGTTAGTGTTAGCGTACGGGTTAGGATTAGGGGACGGGTGAGGGTCAGGCTTCGGGGAAGGGTTAGGGTTAGGGTTCGGGCTAGGGTTAGGGTTAGGGGACGGGGACGGTTTAGGGTCCAGGTGAGGGTACGGCAACGCTTTAGGGGGAGCGTGCGTGTGAGGGCGCGGGTTAGTGTTAGCGTACGGGTTAGGATTAGGGGACGGGTGAGGGTCAGGCTTCGGGGAAGGGTTAGGGTTAGGGTTCGGGCTAGGGTTAGGGTTAGGGGACGGGGACGGTTTAGGGTCCAGGTGAGGGTACGGCAACGCTTTAGGGGGAGCGTGCGTGTGAGGGCGCGGGTTAGTGTTAGCGTACGGGTTAGGATTAGGGGACGGGTGAGGGTCAGGCTTCGGGGAAGGGTTAGGGTTAGGGTTCGGGCTAGGGTTAGGGTTAGGGGACGGGGACGGTTTAGGGTCCAGGTGAGGGTACGGCAACGCTTTAGGGGGAGCGTGCGTGTGAGTGCGCGGGTTAGTGTTAGCGTACGGGTTAGGATTAGGGGACGGGTGAGGGTCAGGCTTCGGGGAAGGGTTAGGGTTAGGGTTCGGGCTAGGGTTAGGGTTAGGGGACGGGGACGGTTTCGGGTCCAGGTGAGGGTACGGCAACGCTTTAGGGGGAGCGTGCGTGTGAGGGCGCGGGTTAGTGTTAGCGCAGGGGTTAGGATTAGGGGACGGGTGAGGCTCAGGCTTCGGGGAAGGGTTAGGGTTAGGGTTCGGGCTAGGGTTAGGGTTAGGGGACGGGGACGGTTTAGGGTCCAGGTGAGGGTACGGCAACGCTTTAGGGGGAGCGTGCGTGTGAGGGCGCGGGTTAGTGTTAGCGTACGGGTTAGGATTAGGGGACGGGTGAGGGTCAGGCTTCGGGGAAGGGTTAGGGTTAGGGTTCGGGCTAGGGTTAGGGTTAGGGGACGGGGACGGTTTAGGGTCCAGGTGAGGGTACGGCAACGCTTTAGGGGGAGCGTGCGTGTGAGGGCGCGGGTTAGTGTTAGCGTACGGGATAGGATTAGGGGACGGGTGAGGGTCAGGCTTCGGGGAAGGGTTAGGGTTAGGGTTCGGGCTAGGGTTAGGGTTAGGGGACGGGGTCGGTTTCGGGTCCAGGTGAGGGTACGGCAACGCTTTAGGGAGAGCGTGCGTGTGAGGGCGCGGGGTAGTGTTAGCGTACGGGTTAGGATTAGGGAACGGGTGAGGGTCAGGCTTCGGGGAAGGGTTAGGGTTAGGGTTCGGGGTAGGGTTAGTGTTAGGGGACGGGGACGGTTTCGGGTCCAGGTGAGGGTACGGCAACGCTTTAGGGGGAGCGTGCGTGTGAGGGCGCGGGTTAGTGTTAGCGTACGGGTTAGGATTAGGGGACGGGTGAGGGTCAGGCTTCGGGGAAGGGTTAGGGTTAGGGTTCGGGCTAGGGTTAGGGTTAGGGGACGGGGACGGTTTAGGGTCCAGGTGAGGGTACGGCAACGCTTTAGGGGGAGCGTGCGTGTGAGGGCGCGGGTTAGTGTTAGCGTACGGGTTAGGATTAGGGGACGGGTGAGGGTCAGGCTTCGGGGAAGGGTTAGGGTTAGGGTTCGGGCTAGGGTTAGGGTTAGGGGACGGGGACGGTTTAGGGTCCAGGTGAGGGTACGGCAACGCTTTAGGGGGAGGGTGCGTGTTAGGGCGCAGGTTAGTGTTAGCGCAGGGGTTAGGATTAGGGGACGGGTGAGGGTCAGGCTTCGGGGAAGGGTTAAGGGTAGGGTTCGGGCTAGGGTTAGGGTTAGGGGACGGGGACGGTTTCGGGTCCAGGTGAGGGTACGGCAACGCTTTAGGGGGAGCGTGCGTGTGAGGGCGCGGGTTAGTGTTAGCGTACGGGTTAGGATTAGGGGACGGGTGAGGGTCAGGCTTCGGGGAAGGGTTAGGGTTAGGGTTCGGGCTAGGGTTAGGGTTAGGGGACGGGGACGGTTTAGGGTCCAGGTGAGGGTACGGCAACGCTTTAGGGGGAGCGTGCGTGTGAGGGCGCAGGTTAGTGTTAGCGTACGGGTTAGGATTAGGGGACGGGTGAGGGTCAGGCTTCGGGGAAGGGTTAGGGTTAGGGTTCGGGCTAGGGTTAGGGTTAGGGGACGGGGACGGTTTAGGGTCCAGGTGAGGGTACGGCAACGCTTTAGGGGGAGCGTGCGTGTGAGGGCGCGGGTTAGTGTTAGCGTACGGGTTAGGATTAGGGGACGGGTGAGGGTCAGGCTTCGGGGAAGGGTTAGGGTTAGGGTTCGGGCTAGGGTTAGGGTTAGGGGACGGGGACGGTTTAGGGTCCAGGTGAGGGTACGGCAACGCTTTAGGGGGAGCGTGCGTGTGAGGGCGCGGGTTAGTGTTAGCTCAGGGGTTAGGATTAGGGGACGGGTGAGGCTCAGGCTTCGGGGAAGGGTTAGGGTTAGGGTTCGGGCTAGGGTTAGGGTTAGGGGACGGGGACGGTTTAGGGTCCAGGTGAGGGTACGGCAACGCTTTAGGGGGAGCGTGCGTGTGAGGGCGCGGGTTAGTGTTAGCGTACGGGTTAGGATTAGGGGACGGGTGAGGGTCAGGCTTCGGGGAAGGGTTAGGGTTAGGGTTCGGGCTAGGGTTAGGGTTAGGGGACGGGGACGGTTTAGGGTCCAGGTGAGGGTACGGCAACGCTTTAGGGGGAGCGTGCATGTGAGGGCGCGGGTTAGTGTTAGCGTACGGGTTAGGATTAGGGGACGGGTGAGGGTCAGGCTTCGGGGAAGGGTTAGGGTTAGGGTTCGGGCTAGGGTTAGGGTTAGGGGACGGGGACGGTTTAGGGTCCAGGTGAGGGTACGGCAACGCTTTAGGGGGAGCGTGCGTGTGAGGGCGCGGGTTAGTGTTAGCGTACGGGTTAGGATTAGGGGACGGGTGAGGGTCAGGCTTCGGGGAAGGGTTAGGGTTAGGTTTCGAGCTAGGGTTAGGGTTAGGGGACGGGGACGGTTTAGGGTCCAGGTGAGGGTACGGCAACGCTTTAGGGGGAGCGTGCGTGTGAGGGCGCGGGTTAGTGTTAGCGTACGGATTAGGATTAGGGGACGGGTGAGGGTCAGGCTTCGGGGAAGGGTTAGGGTTAAGGTTCGGGCTAGGGTTAGGGTTAGGGGACGGGGACGGTTTCGGGTCCAGGTGAGGGTACGGCAACGCTTTAGGGGGAGCGTGCGTGTGAGGGAGCGGGTTAGTGTTAGCGTACGGGTTAGGATTAGTGGACGGGTGAGGGTCAGGCTTCGGGGAAGGGTTAGGGTTAGGGTTCGGGCTAGGGTTAGGGTTAGGGGACGGGGACGGTTTAGGGTCCAGGTGAGGGTACGGCAACGCTTTAGGGGGAGGGTGCGTGTGAGGGCGCGGGTTAGTGTTAGCGTACGGGTTAGGATTAGGGGACGGGTGAGGGTCAGGCTTCGGAGAAGGGTTAAGGGTAGGGTTCGGGCTAGGGTTAGGGTTAGGGGACGGGGACGGTTTCGGGTCCAGGTGAGGGTACGGCAACGCTTTAGTGGGAGCGTGCGTGTGAGGGCGCGGGTTAGTGTTAGCGTACGGGTTAGGATTAGGGGACGGGTGAGGGTCAGGCTTCGGGGAAGTGTTAGGGTTAGGGTTCGGGCTAGGGTTAGGGTTAGGGGACGGGGACGGTTTAGGGTCCAGGTGAGGGTACGGCAACGCTTTAGGGGGAGCGTGCGTGTGAGGGCGCGGGTTAGTGTTAGCGTACGGGTTAGGATTAGGGGACGGGTGAGGGTCAGGCTTCGGGGAAGGGTTAGGGTTAGGGTTCGGGCTAGGGTGAGGGTTAGGGGACGGGGACGGTTTAGGGTCCAGGTGAGGGTACGGCAACGCTTTAGGGGGAGCGTGCGTGTGAGGGCGCGGGTTAGTGTTAGCGTACGGGTTAGGATTAGGGGACGGGTGAGGGTCAGGCTTCGGGGAAGGGTTAGGGTTAGGGTTCGGGCTAGGGTTAGGGTTAGGGGACGGGGACGGTTTAGGGTCCAGGTGAGGGTACGGCAACGCTTTAGGGGGAGCGTGCGTGTGAGGGCGCGGGTTAGTGTTAGCGCAGGGGTTAGGATTAGGGGACGGGTGAGGCTCAGGCTTCGGGGAAGGGTTAGGGTTAGGGTTCGGGCTAGGGTTAGGGTTAGGGGACGGGGACGGTTTAGGGTCCAGGTGAGGGTACGGCAACGCTTTAGGGGGAGCGTGCGTGTGAGGGCGCGGGTTAGTGTTAGCGTACGGGTTAGGATTAGGGGACGGGTGAGGGTCAGGCTTCGGGGAAGGGTTAGGGTTAGGGTTCGGGCTAGGGTTAGGGTTAGGGGACGGGGACGGTTTAGGGTCCAGGTGAGGGTACGGCAACGCTTTAGGGGGAGCGTGCGTGTGAGGGCGCGGGTTAGTGTTAGCGTACGGGATAGGATTAGGGGACGGGTGAGGGTCAGGCTTCGGGGAAGGGTTAGGGTTAGGGTTCGGGCTAGGGTTAGGGTTAGGGGACGGGGTCGGTTTCGGGTCCAGGTGAGGGTACGGCAACGCTTTAGGGAGAGCGTGCGTGTGAGGGCGCGGGGTAGTGTTAGCGTACGGGTTAGGATTAGGGAACGGGTGAGGGTCAGGCTTCGGGGAAGGGTTAGGGTTAGGGTTCGGGGTAGGGTTAGTGTTAGGGGACGGGGACGGTTTCGGGTCCAGGTGAGGGTACGGCAACGCTTTAGGGGGAGCGTGCGTGTGAGGGCGCGGGTTAGTGTTAGCGTACGGGTTAGGATTAGGGGACGGGTGAGGGTCAGGCTTCGGGGAAGGGTTAGGGTTAGGGTTCGGGCTAGGGTTAGGGTTAGGGGACGGGGACGGTTTAGGGTCCAGGTGAGGGTACGGCAACGCTTTAGGGGGAGCGTGCGTGTGAGGGCGCGGGTTAGTGTTAGCGTACGGGTTAGGATTAGGGGACGGGTGAGGGTCAGGCTTCGGGGAAGGGTTAGGGTTAGGGTTCGGGCTAGGGTTAGGGTTAGGGGACGGGGACGGTTTAGGGTCCAGGTGAGGGTACGGCAACGCTTTAGGGGGAGCGTGCGTGTTAGGGCGCGGGTTAGTGTTAGCGCAGGGGTTAGGATTAGGGGACGGGTGAGGGTCAGGCTTCGGGGAAGGGTTAGGGTTAGGGTTCGGGCTAGGGTTAGGGTTAGGGGACGGGGACGGTTTAGGGTCCAGGTGAGGGTACGGCAATGCTTTAGGGGGAGCGTGCGTGTGAGGGCGCGGGGTAGTGTTAGCGTACGGGTTAGGATTAGGGGACGGGTGAGGGTCAGGCTTCGGGGAAGGGTTAGGGTTAGGGTTCGGGCTAGGGTTAGGGTTAGGGGACGGGGACGGTTTAGGGTCCAGGTGAGGGTACGGCAACGCTTTAGGGGGAGCGTGCGTGTGAGGGCGCGGGGTAGTGTTAGCGTACGGGTTAGGATTAGGGGACGGGTGAGGGTCAGGCTTCGGGGAAGGGTTAGGGTTTGGGTTCGGGCTAGGGTTAGGGTTAGGGGACGGGGACGGTTTAGGGTCCAGGTGAGGGTACGGCAACGCTTTAGGGGGAGCGTGCGTGTGAGGGCGCGGGTTAGTGTTAGCGTACGGGTTAGGATTAGGGGACGGGTGAGGGTCAGGCTTCGGGGAAGGGTTAGGGTTAGGGTTCGGGCTAGGGTTAGGGTTAGGGGACGGGGACGGTTTAGGGTCCAGGTGAGGGTACGGCAACGCTTTAGGGGGAGCGTGCGTGTGAGGGCGCGGGTTAGTGTTAGCGTACGGGTTAGGATTAGGGGACGGGTGAGGGTCAGGCTTCGGGGAAGGGTTAGGGTTAGGGTTCGGGCTAGGGTTAGGGTTAGGGGACGGGGACGGTTTAGGGTCCAGGTGAGGGTACGGCAACGCTTTAGGGGGAGCGTGCGTGTGAGGGCGCGGGTTAGTGTTAGCGTACGGGTTAGGATTAGGGGACGGGTGAGGGTCAGGCTTCGGGGAAGGGTTAGGGTTAGGGTTCGGGCTAGGGTTAGGGTTAGGGGACGGGGACGGTTTAGGGTCCAGGTGAGGGTACGGCAACGCTTTAGGGGGAGCGTGCGTGTGAGTGCGCGGGTTAGTGTTAGCGTACGGGTTAGGATTAGGGGACGGGTGAGGGTCAGGCTTCGGGGAAGGGTTAGGGTTAGGGTTCGGGCTAGGGTTAGGGTTAGGGGACGGGGACGGTTTCGGGTCCAGGTGAGGGTACGGCAACGCTTTAGGGGGAGCGTGCGTGTGAGGGCGCGGGTTAGTGTTAGCGCAGGGGTTAGGATTAGGGGACGGGTGAGGCTCAGGCTTCGGGGAAGGGTTAGGGTTAGGGTTCGGGCTAGGGTTAGGGTTAGGGGACGGGGACGGTTTAGGGTCCAGGTGAGGGTACGGCAACGCTTTAGGGGGAGCGTGCGTGTGAGGGCGCGGGTTAGTGTTAGCGTACGGGTTAGGATTAGGTGACGGGTGAGGGTCAGGCTTCGGGGAAGGGTTAGGGTTAGGGTTCGGGCTAGGGTTAGGGTTAGGGGACGGGGACGGTTTAGGGTCCAGGTGAGGGTACGGCAACGCTTTAGGGGGAGCGTGCGTGTGAGGGCGCGGGTTAGTGTTAGCGTACGGGATAGGATTAGGGGACGGGTGAGGGTCAGGCTTCGGGGAAGGGTTAGGGTTAGGGTTCGGGCTAGGGTTAGGGTTAGGGGACGGGGTCGGTTTCGGGTCCAGGTGAGGGTACGGCAACGCTTTAGGGAGAGCGTGCGTGTGAGGGCGCGGGGTAGTGTTAGCGTACGGGTTAGGATTAGGGAACGGGTGAGGGTCAGGCTTCGGGGAAGGGTTAGGGTTAGGGTTCGGGGTAGGGTTAGTGTTAGGGGACGGGGACGGTTTCGGGTCCAGGTGAGGGTACGGCAACGCTTTAGGGGGAGCGTGCGTGTGAGGGCGCGGGTTAGTGTTAGCGTACGGGTTAGGATTAGGGGACGGGTGAGGGTCAGGCTTCGGGGAAGGGTTAGGGTTAGGGTTCGGGCTAGGGTTAGGGTTAGGGGACGGGGACGGTTTAGGGTCCAGGTGAGGGTACGGCAACGCTTTAGGGGGAGCGTGCGTGTGAGGGCGCGGGTTAGTGTTAGCGTACGGGTTAGGATTAGGGGACGGGTGAGGGTCAGGCTTCGGGGAAGGGTTAGGGTTAGGGTTCGGGCTAGGGTTAGGGTTAGGGGACGGGGACGGTTTAGGGTCCAGGTGAGGGTACGGCAACGCTTTAGGGGGAGGGTGCGTGTTAGGGCGCAGGTTAGTGTTAGCGCGGGGTTAGGATTAGGGGACGGGTGAGGGTCAGGCTTCGGGGAAGGGTTAGGGTTAGGGTTCGGGCTAGGGTTAGGGTTAGGGGACGGGGACGGTTTAGGGTCCAGGTGAGGGTACGGCAACGCTTTAGGGGGAGCGTGCGTGTGAGGGCGCGGGGTAGTGTTAGCGTACGGGTTAGGATTAGGGGACGGGTGAGGGTCAGGCTTCGGGGAAGGGTTAGGGTTAGGGTTCGGGCTAGGGTTAGGGTTAGGGGACGGGGACGGTTTAGGGTCCAGGTGAGGGTACGGCAACGCTTTAGGGGGAGCGTGCGTGTGAGGGCGCGGGGTAGTGTTAGCGTACGGGTTAGGATTAGGGGACGGGTGAGGGTCAGGCTTCGGGGAAGGGTTAGGGTTAGGGTTCGGGCTAGGGTTAGGGTTAGGGGACGGGGACGGTTTAGGGTCCAGGTGAGGGTACGGCAACGCTTTAGGGGGAGCGTGCGTGTGAGGGCGCGGGGTAGTGTTAGCGTACGGGTTAGGATTAGGGGACGGGTGAGGGTCAGGCTTCGGGGAAGGTTTAGGGTTAGGGTTCGGGCTAGGGTTAGGGTTAGGGGACGGGGACGGTTTAGGGTCCAGGTGAGGGTACGGCAACGCTTTAGGGGGAGCGTGCGTGTGAGGGCGCGGGTTAGTGTTAGCGTACGGGTTAGGATTAGGGGACGGGTGAGGGTCAGGCTTCGGGGAAGGGTTAGGTTTAGGGTTCGGGCTAGGGTTACGATTAGGGGACGGGGACGGTTTAGGGTCCAGGTGAGGGTACGGCAACGCTTTAGGGGGAGCGTGCCTGTGAGGGCACGGGTTAGTGTTAGCGTACGGGTTAGGATTAGGGGACGGGTGAGGGTCAGGCTTCGGGGAAGGGTTAGGGTTAGGGTTCGGGCTAGGGTTAGGGTTAGGGGACGGGGACGGTTTAGGGTCCAGGTGAGGGTACGGCAACGCTTTAGGGGGAGCGTGCGTGTGAGGGCGCGGGTTAGTGTTAGCGTACGGGTTAGGATTAGGGGACGGGTGAGGGTCAGGCTTCGGGGAAGGGTTAGGGTTAGGGTTCGGGCTAGGGTTAGGGTTAGGGGACGGGGACGGTTTAGGGTCCAGGTGAGGGTACGGCAACGCTTTAGGGGGAGCGTGCGTGTGAGGGCATGGGTTAGTGTTAGCGCAGGGGTTAGGATTAGGGGACGGGTGAGGGTCAGGCTTCGGGGAAGGTTTAGGGTTAGGGTTCGGGCTAGGGTTAGGGTTAGGGGACGGGGACGGTTTAGGGTCCAGGTGAGGGTACGGCAACGCTTTAGGGGGAGCGTGCGTGTGAGGGCGCGGGGTAGTGTTAGCGTACGGGTTAGGATTAGGGGACGGGTGAGGGTCAGGCTTCGGGGAAGGGTTAGGGTTAGGGTTCGGGCTAGGGTTAGGGTTAGGGGACGGGGACGGTTTAGGGTCCAGGTGAGGGTACGGCAACGCTTTAGGGGGAGCGTGCGTGTGAGGGCGCGCGTTAGTGTTAGCGTACGGCTGAGGATTAGGGGACGGGTGAGGGTCAGGCTTCGGGGAAGGGTTAGGGTTAGGGTTCGGGCTAGGGTTAGGGTTAGGGGACGGGGACGGTTTAGGGTCCAGGTGAGGGTACGGCAACGCTTTAGGGGGAGCGTGCGTGTGAGGGCGCGCGTTAGTGTTAGCGTACGGGTTAGGATTAGGGGACGGGTGAGGGTCAGGCTTCGGGGAAGGGTTAGGGTTAGGGTTCGGGCTAGGGTTAGGGTTAGGGGACGGGGACGGTTTAGGGTCCAGGTGAGGGTACGGCAACGCTTTAGGGGGAGCGTGCGTGTGAGGGCGCGGGTTAGTGTTAGCGTACGGGTTAGGATTAGGGGACGGGTGAGGGTCAGGCTTCGGGGAAGGGTTAGGGTTAGGGTTCGGGCTAGGGTTAGGGTTAGGGGACGAGGACGGTTTAGGGTCCAGGTGAGGGTACGGCAACGCTTTAGGGGGAGCGTGCGTGTGAGGACGCGGGTTAGTGTTAGCGTACGGCTTAGGATTAGGGGACGGGTGAGGGTCAGGCTTCGGGGAAGGGTTAGGGTTAGGGTTCGGGCTAGGGTTAGGGTTAGGGGACGGGGACGGTTTAGGGTCCAGGTGAGGGTACGGCAACGCTTTAAGGGGAGGGTGCGTGTGAGGGCGCGGGTTAGTGTTAGCGCAGGGGTTAGGATTAGGGGACGGGTGAGGGTCAGGCTTCGGGGAAGGGTTAGGGTTAGGGTTCGGGCTAGGGTTAGGGTTAGGGGACGGGGACGGTTTAGGGTCCAGGTGAGGGTACGGCAACGCTTTAGGGGGAGCGTGCGTGTGAGGGCGTGGGGTAGTGTTAGCGTACGGGTTAGGATTAGGGGACGGGTGAGGGTCAGGCTTCAGGGAAGGGTTAGGGTTAGGGTTCGGGCTAGGGTTAGGGTTAGGGGACGGGGACGGTTTAGGGTCCAGGTGAGGGTACGGCAACGCATTAGGGGGAGCGTGCGTGTGAGGGCGCGGGGTAGTGTTAGCGTACGGGTTAGGATTAGGGGACGGGTGAGGGTCAGGCTTCGGGGAAGGGTTAGGGTTAGGGTTCGGGCTAGGGTTAGGGTTAGGGGACGGGGACGGTTTAGGGTCCAGGTGAGGGTACGGCAACGCTTTAGGGGGAGCGTGCGTGTGAGGGCGCGGGTTAGTGTTAGCGTACGGGTTAGGATTAGGGGACGGGTGAGGGTCAGGCTTCGGGGAAGGGTTAGGGTTAGGGTTCGGGCTAGGGTTAGGGTTAGGGGACGGGGACGGTTTAGGGTCCAGGTGAGGGTACGGCAATGCTTTAGGGGGAGCGTGCGTGTGAGGGCGCGGGTTAGTGTTAGCGTACGGGTTAGGATTAGGGGACGGGTGAGGTTCAGGCTTCGGGGAAGGGTTAGGGTTAGGGTTCGGGCTAGGGTTAGGGTTAGGGGACGGGGACGGTTTAGGGTCCAGGTGAGGGTACGGCAACGCTTTAGGGGGAGCGTGCGTGTGAGGGCGCGCGTTAGTGTTAGCGTACGGGTTAGGATTAGGGGACGGGTGAGGGTCAGGCTTCGGGGAAGGGTTAGGGTTAGGGTTCGGGCTAGGGTTAGGGTTAGGGGACGGGGACGGTTTAGGGTCCAGGTGAGGGTACGGCAACGCTTTAGGGGGAGCGTGCGTGTGAGGGCGCGGGTTAGTGTTAGCGTACGGGTTAGGATTAGGGGACGGGTGAGGGTCAGGCTTCGGGGAAGGGTTAGGGTTAGGGTTCGGGCTAGGGTTAGGGTTAGGGGACGAGGACGGTTTAGGGTCCAGGTGAGGGTACGGCAACGCTTTAGGGGGAGCGTGCGTGTGAGGACGCGGGTTAGTGTTAGCGTACGGCTTAGGATTAGGGGACGGGTGAGGGTCAGGCTTCGGGGAAGGGTTAGGGTTAGGGTTCGGGCTAGGGTTAGGGTTAGGGGACGGGGACGGTTTAGGGTCCAGGTGAGGGTACGGCAACGCTTTAAGGGGAGGGTGCGTGTGAGGGCGCGGGTTAGTGTTAGCGCAGGGGTTAGGATTAGGGGACGGGTGAGGGTCAGGCTTCGGGGAAGGGTTAGGGTTAGGGTTCGGGCTAGGGTTAGGGTTAGGGGACGGGGACGGTTTAGGGTCCAGGTGAGGGTACGGCAACGCTTTAGGGGGAGCGTGCGTGTGAGGGCGTGGGGTAGTGTTAGCGTACGGGTTAGGATTAGGGGACGGGTGAGGGTCAGGCTTCAGGGAAGGGTTAGGGTTAGGGTTCGGGCTAGGGTTAGGGTTAGGGGACGGGGACGGTTTAGGGTCCAGGTGAGGGTACGGCAACGCATTAGGGGGAGCGTGCGTGTGAGGGCGCGGGGTAGTGTTAGCGTACGGGTTAGGATTAGGGGACGGGTGAGGGTCAGGCTTCGGGGAAGGGTTAGGGTTAGGGTTCGGGCTAGGGTTAGGGTTAGGGGACGGGGACGGTTTAGGGTCCAGGTGAGGGTACGGCAACGCTTTAGGGGGAGCGTGCGTGTGAGGGCGCGGGTTAGTGTTAGCGTACGGGTTAGGATTAGGGGACGGGTGAGGGTCAGGCTTCGGGGAAGGGTTAGGGTTAGGGTTCGGGCTAGGGTTAGGGTTAGGGGACGGGGACGGTTTAGGGTCCAGGTGAGGGTACGGCAATGCTTTAGGGGGAGCGTGCGTGTGAGGGCGCGGGTTAGTGTTAGCGTACGGGTTAGGATTAGGGGACGGGTGAGGGTCAGGCTTCGGGGAAGGGTTAGGGTTAGGGTTCGGGCTAGGGTTAGGGTTAGGGGACGGGGACGGTTTAGGGTCCAGGTGAGGGTACGGCAACGCTTTAGGGGGAGCGTGCCTGTGAGGGCGCGGGTTAGTGTTAGCGCAGGGGTTAGGATTAGGGGACGGGTGAGGTTCAGGCTTCGGGGAAGGGTTAGGGTTAGGGTTCGGGCTATGGTTAGGGTTAGGGGATGGGGACGGTTTAGGGTCCAGGTGAGGGTACGGCAACACTTTAGGGGGAGCGTGCGTGTGAGGGCGCGGGTTAGTGTTAGCGTACGGGTTAGGATTAGGGGACGGGTGAGGGTCAGGCTTCGGGGAAGGGTTAGGGTTAGGGTTCGGGCTAGGGTTAGGGTTAGGGGGCGGGGACGGTTTAGGGTCCAGGTGAGGGTACGGCAACGCTTTAGGGGGAGCGTGCGTGTGAGTGCGCGGGTTAGTGTTAGCGTACGGGTTAGGATTAGGGAACGGGTGAGGGTCAGGCTTCGGGGAAGGGTTAGGGTTAGGGTTCGGGGTAGGGTTAGTGTTAGGGGACGGGGACAGTTTCGGGTCCAGGTGAGGGTACGGCAACGCTTTAGGGGGAGCGTGCGTGTGAGGGCGCGGGTTAGTGTTAGCGTACGGGTTAGGATTAGGGGACGGGTGAGGGTCAGGCTTCGGGGAAGGGTTAGGGTTAGGGTTCGGGCTAGGGTTAGGGTTAGGGGACGGGGACGGTTTAGGGTCCAGGTGAGGGTACGGCAACGCTTTAGGGGGAGCGTGCGTGTGAGGGCGCGGGTTAGTGTTAGCGTACGGGATAGGATTAGGGGACGGGTGAGGGTCAGGCTTCGGGGAAGGGTTAGGGTTAGGGTTCGGGCTAGGGTTAGGGTTAGGGGACGGGGTCGGTTTCGGGTCCAGGTGAGGGTCCGGCAACGCTTTAGGGAGAGCGTGCGTGTGAGGGCGCGGGTTAGTGTTAGCGTACGGGTTAGGATTAGGGAACGGGTGAGGGTCAGGCTTCGGGGAAGGGTTAGGGTTAGGGTTCGGGGTAGGGTTAGTGTTAGGGGACGGGGACAGTTTCGGGTCCAGGTGAGGGTACGGCAACGCTTTAGGGGGAGCGTGCGTGTGAGGGCGCGGGTTAGTGTTAGCGTACGGGTTAGGATTAGGGGACGGGTGAGGGTCAGGCTTCGGGGAAGGGTTAGGGTTAGGGTTCGGGCTAGGGTTAGGGTTAGGGGACGGGGACGGTTTAGGGTCCAGGTGAGGGTACGGCAACGCTTTAGGGGGAGCGTGCGTGTGAGGGCGCGGGTTAGTGTTAGCGTACGGGTTAGGATTAGGGGACGGGTGAGGGTCAGGCTTCGGGGAAGGGTTAGGGTTAGGGTTCGGGCTAGGGTTAGGGTTAGGGGACGGGGACGGTTTAGGGTCCAGGTGAGGGTACGGCAACGCTTTAGGGGGAGCGTGCGTGTGAGGGCGCGGGTTAGTGTTAGCGTACGGGTTAGGATTAGGGGACGGGTGAGGGTCAGGCTTCGGGGAAGGGTTAGGGTTAGGGTTCGGGCTAGGGTTAGGATTAGGGGACGGGGACGGTTTAGGGTCCAGGTGAGGGTACGGCAACGCTTTAGGGGGAGCGTGCCTGTGAGGGCACGGGTTAGTGTTAGCGTACGGGTTAGGATTAGGGGACGGGTGAGGGTCAGGCTTCGGGGAAGGGTTAGGGTTAGGGTTCGGGCTAGGGTTAGGGTTAGGGGACGGGGACGGTTTAGGGTCCAGGTGAGGGTACGGCAACGCTTTAGGGGGAGCGTGCGTGTGAGGGCGCGGTTTAGTGTTAGCGTACGGGTTAGGATTAGGGGACGGGTGAGGGTCAGGCTTCGGGGAAGGGTTAGGGTTAGGGTTCGGGCTAGGGTTAGGGTTAGGGGAAGAGGACGGTTTAGGGTCCAGGTGAGGGTACGGCAACGCTTTAGGGGGAGCGTGCGTGTGAGGACGCGGGTTAGTGTTAGCGTACGGCTTAGGATTAGGGGACGGGTGAGGGTCAGGCTTCGGGGAAGGGTTAGGGTTAGGGTTCGGGCTAGGGTTAGGGTTAGGGGACGGGGACGGTTTAGGGTCCAGGTGAGGGTACGGCAACGCTTTAGGGGGAGCGTGCATGTGAGGGCGCGGGTTAGTGTTAGCGCAGGGGTTAGGATTAGGGGACGGGTGAGGGTCAGGCTTCGGGGAAGGGTTAGGGTTAGGGTTCGGACTAGGGTTAGGGTTAGGGGACGGGGACGGTTTAGGGTCCAGGTGAGGGTACGGCAACGCTTTAGGGGGAGCGTGCGTGTGAGGGCGCGGGGTAGTGTTAGCGTACGGGTTAGGATTAGGGGACGGGTGAGGGTCAGGCTTCGGGGAAGGGTTAGGGTTAGGGTTCGGGTTAGGGTTAGGGTTAGGAGACGGGGACGGTTTAGGGTCCAGGTGAGGGTACGGCAACGCTTTAGGGGGAGCGTGCGTGTGAGGGCGCGGGGTAGTGTTAGCGTACGGGTTAGGATTAGGGGACGGGTGAGGGTCAGGCTTCGGGCAAGGGTTAGGGTTAGGGTTCGGGCTAGGGTTAGGGTTAGGGGACGGGGACGGTTTAGGGTCCAGGTGAGGGTACGGCAACGCTTTAGGGGGAGCGTGCGTGTGAGGGCGCGCGTTAGTGTTAGCGTACGGCTTAGGATTAGGGGACGGGTGAGGGTCAGGCTTCGGGGAAGGGTTAGGGTTAGGGTTCGGGCTAGGGTTAGGGTTAGGGGACGGGGACGGTTTAGGGTCCAGGTGAGGGTACGGCAACGCTTTAGGGGGAGCGTGCGTGTGAGGGCGCGCGTTAGTGTTAGCGTACGGGTTAGGATTAGGGGCCGGGTGAGGGTCAGGCTTCGGGGAAGGGTTAGGGTTAGGGTTCGGGCTAGGGTTAGGGTTAGGGGACGGGGACGGTTTAGGGTCCAGGTGAGGGTACGGCAACGCTTTAGGGGGAGCGTGCGTGTGAGGGCGCGCGTTAGTGTTAGCGTACGGCTTAGGATTAGGGGACGGGTGAGGGTCAGGCTTCGGGGAAGGGTTAGGGTTAGGGTTCGGGCTAGGGTTAGGGTTAGGGGACGGGGACGGTTTAGGGTCCAGGTGAGGGTACGGCAACGCTTTAGGGGGAGCGTGCGTGTGAGTGCGCGGGCTAGTGTTAGCGTACGGGTTAGGATTAGGGGACGGGTGAGGGTCAGGCTTCGGGGAAGGGTTAGGGTTAGGGTTCGGGCTAGGGTTAGGGTTAGGGGACGGGGACGGTTTAGGGTCCAGGTGAGGGTACGGCAACGCTTTAGGGGGAGCGTGCGTGTGAGGGCGTGGGTTAGTGTTAGCGTACGGGTTAGGATTAGGGGACGGGTGAGGGTCAGGCTTCGGGGAAGGGTTAGGGTTAGGGTTCGGGCTAGGGTTAGGGTTAGGGGACGGGGACGGTTTAGGGTCCAGGTGAGGTTACGGCAACGCTTTAGGGGGAGCGTGCGTGTGAGGGCACGGGTTAGTGTTAGCGTACGGGTTAGGATTAGGGGACGGGTGAGGGTCAGGCTTCAGGGAAGGGTTAGGGTTCGGGCTAGGGTTAGGGTTAGGGGACGGGGACGGTTTAGGGTCCAGGTGAGGGTACGGCAACGCTTTAAGGGGAGCGTGCGTGTGAGGGCGCGGGTTAGTGTTAGCGTACGGGTTAGGATTAGGGGACGGGTGAGGGTCAGGCTTCGGGGAAGGGTTAGGGTTAGGGTTCGGGCTAGGGTTAGGGTTACGGGACGGGGACGGTTTAGGGTCCAGGTGAGGGTACGGCAACGCTTTAGGGGGAGCGTGCGTGTGAGGGCGCGGGTTAGTGTTAGCGTACGGGTTAGGATTAGGGGACGGGTGAGGGTCAGGCTTCGGGGAAGGGTTAGGGTTAGGGTTCGGGCTAGGGTTAGGGTTAGGGGACGGGGACGGTTTAGGGTCCAGGTGAGGGTACGGCAACGCTTTAGGGGGAGCGTGCGTGTGAGGACGCGGGTTAGTGTTAGCGTACGGGTTAGGATTAGGGGACGGGTGAGGGTCAGGCTTCGGGGAAGGGTTAGGGTTAGGGTTCGGGCTAGGGTTAGGGTTAGGGGACGGGGACGGTTTAGGGTCGAGGTGAGGGTACGGCAACGCTTTAGGGGGAGCGTGCGTGTGAGGGCGCGGGTTAGTGTTAGCGCAGGGGTTAGGATTAGGGGACGGGTGAGGGTCAGGCTTCGGGGAAGGTTTAGGGTTAGGGTTCGGGCTAGGGTTAGGGTTAGGGGACGAGGACGGTTTAGGGTCCAGGTGAGGGTACGGCAACGCTTTAGGGGGAGTGTGCGTGTGAGGGCGCGGGTTAGTGTTAGCGTACGGGTTAGGATTAGGGGACGGGTGAGGGTCAGGCTTCGGGGAAGGGTTAGGGTTAGGGTTCGGGCTAGGGTTAGGGTTAGGGGACGGGGACGGTTTAGGGTCCAGGTGAGGGTACGGCAACGCTTTAGGGGGAGCGTGCGTGTGAGGGCGCGGGGTAGTGTTAGCGTACGGGTTAGGATTAGGGGACGGGTGAGGGTCAGGCTTCGGGGAAGGGTTAGGGTTAGGGTTCGGGCTAGGGTTAGGGTTAGGGGACGGGGACGGTTTAGGGTCCAGGTGAGGGTACGGCAATGCTTTACGGGGAGCGTGCGTGTGAGGGCGCGGGTTAGTGTTAGCGTACGGGTTAGGATTAGGGGACGGGTGAGGGTCAGGCTTCGGGGAAGGGTTAGGGTTAGGGTTCGGGCTAGGGTTAGGGTTAGGGGACGGGGACGGTTTAGGGTCCAGGTGAGGGTACGGCAACGCTTTAGGGGGAGCGTGCCTGTGAGGGCGCGGGTTAGTGTTAGCGCAGGGGTTAGGATTAGGGGACGGGTGAGGTTCAGGCTTCGGGGAAGGGTTAGGGTTAGGGTTCGGGCTATGGTTAGGGTTAGGGGATGGGGACAGTTTAGGGTCCAGGTGAGGGTACGGCAACACTTTAGGGGGAGCGTGCGTGTGAGGGCGCGGGTTAGTGTTAGCGTACGGGTTAGGATTAGGGGACGGGTGAGGGTCAGGCTTCGGGGAAGGGTTAGGGTTAGGGTTCGGGCTAGGGTTAGGGTTAGGGGACGGGGACGGTTTAGGGTCCAGGTGAGGGTACGGCAACGCTTTAGGGGGAGCGTGCGTGTGAGGGCGCGGGTTAGTGTTAGCGTACGGGTTAGGATTAGGGAACGGGTGAGGGTCAGGCTTCGGGGAAGGGTTAGGGTTAGGGTTCGGGGTAGGGTTAGTGTTAGGGGACGGGGACAGTTTCGGGTCCAGGTGAGGGTACGGCAACGCTTTAGGGGGAGCGTGCGTGTGAGGGCGCGGGTTAGTGTTAGCGTTCGGGTTAGGATTAGGGGACGGGTGAGGGTCAGGCTTCGGGGAAGGGTTAGGGTTAGGGTTCGGGCTAGGGTTAGGGTTAGGGGACGAGGACGGTTTAGGGTCCAGGTGAGGGTACGGCAACGCTTTAGGGGGAGCGTGCGTGTGAGGGCGCGGGGTAGTGTTAGCGTACGGGTTAGGATTAGGGGACGGGTGAGGGTCAGGCTTCGGGGAAGGGTTAGGGTTAGGGTTCGGGCTAGGGTTAGGGTTAGGAGACGGGGACGGTTTAGGGTCCAGGTGAGGGTACGGCAACGCTTTAGGGGGAGCGTGCGTGTGAGGGCGCGGGGTAGTGTTAGCGTACGGGTTAGGATTAGGGGACGGGTGAGGGTCAGGCTTCGGGCAAGGGTTAGGGTTAGGGTTCGGGCTAGGGTTAGGGTTAGGGGACGGGGACGGTTTAGGGTCCAGGTGAGGGTACGGCAACGCTTTAGGGGGAGCGTGCGTGTGAGGGCGCGCGTTAGTGTTAGCGTACGGCTTAGGATTAGGGGACGGGTGAGGGTCAGGCTTCGGGGAAGGGTTAGGGTTAGGGTTCGGGCTAGGGTTAGGGTTAGGGGACGGGGACGGTTTAGGGTCCAGGTGAGGGTACGGCAACGCTTTAGGGGGAGCGTGCGTGTGAGGGCGCGCGTTAGTGTTAGCGTACGGGTTAGGATTAGGGGCCGGGTGAGGGTCAGGCTTCGGGGAAGGGTTAGGGTTAGGGTTCGGGCTAGGGTTAGGGTTAGGGGACGGGGACGGTTTAGGGTCCAGGTGAGGGTACGGCAACGCTTTAGGGGGAGCGTGCGTGTGAGGGCGCGGGTTAGTGTTAGCGTACGGGTTAGGATTAGGGGACGGGTGAGGGTCAGGCTTCGGGGAAGGGTTAGGGTTAGGGTTCGGGCTAGGGTTAGGGTTAGGGGACGGGGACGGTTTAGGGTCCAGGTGAGGGTACGGCAACGTTTTAGGGGGAGCGTGCGTGTGAGTGCGCGGGCTAGTGTTAGCGTACGGGTTAGGATTAGGGGACGGGTGAGGGTCAGGCTTCGGGGAAGGGTTAGGGTTAGGGTTCGGGCTAGGGTTAGGGTTAGGGGACGGGGACGGTTTAGGGTCCAGGTGAGGGTACGGCAACGCTTTAGGGGGAGCGTGCGTGTGAGGGCGTGGGTTAGTGTTATCGTACGGGTTAGGATTAGGGGACGGGTGAGGGTCAGGCTTCGGGGAAGGGTTAGGGTTAGGGTTCGGGCTAGGGTTAGGGTTAGGGGACGGGGACGGTTTAGGGTCCAGGTGAGGTTACGGCAACGCTTTAGGGGGAGCGTGCGTGTGAGGGCACGGGTTAGTGTTAGCGTACGGGTTAGGATTAGGGGACGGGTGAGGGTCAGGCTTCAGGGAAGGGTTAGGGTTCGGGCTACGGTTAGGGTTAGGGGACGGGGACGGTTTAGGGTCCAGGTGAGGGTACGGCAACGCTTTAAGGGGAGCGTGCGTGTGAGGGCGCGGGTTAGTGTTAGCGTACGGGTTAGGATTAGGGGACGGGTGAGGGTCAGGCTTCGGGGAAGGGTTAGGGTTAGGGTTCGGGCTAGGGTTAGGGTTACGGGACGGGGACGGTTTAGGGTCCAGGTGAGGGTACGGCAACGCTTTAGGGGGAGCGTGCGTGTGAGGGCGCGGGTTAGTGTTAGCGTACGGGTTAGGATTAGGGGACGGGTGAGGGTCAGGCTTCGGGGAAGGGTTAGGGTTAGGGTTCGGGCTAGGGTTAGGGTTAGGGGACGGGGACGGTTTAGGGTCCAGGTGAGGGTACGGCAACGCTTTAGGGGGAGCGTGCGTGTGAGGACGCGGGTTAGTGTTAGCGTACGGGTTAGGATTAGGGGACGGGTGAGGGTCAGGCTTCGGGGAAGGGTTAGGGTTAGGGTTCGGGCTAGGGTTAGGGTTAGGGGACGGGGACGGTTTAGGGTCGAGGTGAGGGTACGGCAACGCTTTAGGGGGAGCGTGCGTGTGAGGGCGCGGGATAGTGTTAGCGCAGGGGTTAGGATTAGGGGACGGGTGAGGGTCAGGCTTCGGGGAAGGGTTAGGGTTAGGGTTCGGGCTAGGGTTAGGGTTAGGGGACGAGGACGGTTTAGGGTCCAGGTGAGGGTACGGCAACGCTTTAGGGGGAGTGTGCGTGTGAGGGCGCGGGTTAGTGTTAGCGTACGGGTTAGGATTAGGGGACGGGTGAGGGTCAGGCTTCGGGGAAGGGTTAGGGTTAGGGTTCGGGCTAGGGTTAGGGTTAGGGGACGGGGACGGTTTAGGGTCCAGGTGAGGGTACGGCAACGCTTTAGGGGGAGCGTGCGTGTGAGGGCGCGGGGTAGTGTTAGCGTACGGGTTAGGATTAGGGGACGGGTGAGGGTCAGGCTTCGGGGAAGGGTTAGGGTTAGGGTTCGGGCTAGGGTTAGGGTTAGGGGACGGGGACGGTTTAGGGTCCAGGTGAGGGTACGGCAATGCTTTAGGGGGAGCGTGCGTGTGAGGGCGCGGGTTAGTGTTAGCGTACGGGTTAGGATTAGGGGACGGGTGAGGGTCAGGCTTCGGGGAAGGGTTAGGGTTAGGGTTCGGGCTAGGGTTAGGGTTAGGGGACGGGGACGGTTTAGGGTCCAGGTGAGGGTACGGCAACGCTTTAGGGGGAGCGTGCCTGTGAGGGCGCGGGTTAGTGTTAGCGCAGGGGTTAGGATTAGGGGACGGGTGAGGTTCAGGCTTCGGGGAAGGGTTAGGGTTAGGGTTCGGGCTATGGTTAGGGTTAGGGGATGGGGACGGTTTAGGGTCCAGGTGAGGGTACGGCAACACTTTAGGGGGAGCGTGCGTGTGAGGGCGCGGGTTAGTGTTAGCGTACGGGTTAGGATTAGGGGACGGGTGAGGGTCAGGCTTCGGGGAAGGGTTAGGGTTAGGGTTCGGGCTAGGGTTAGGGTTAGGGGACGGGGACGGTTTAGGGTCCAGGTGAGGGTACGGCAACGCTTTAGGGGGAGCGTGCGTGTGAGGGCGCGGGTTAGTGTTAGCGTACGGGTTAGGATTAGGGAACGGGTGAGGGTCAGGCTTCGGGGAAGGGTTAGGGTTAGGGTTCGGGGTAGGGTTAGTGTTAGGGGACGGGGACAGTTTCGGGTCCAGGTGAGGGTACGGCAACGCTTTAGGGGGAGCGTGCGTGTGAGGGCGCGGGTTAGTGTTAGCGTACGGGTTAGGATTAGGGGACGGGTGAGGGTCAGGCTTCGGGGAAGGGTTAGGGTTAGGGTTCGGGCTAGGGTTAGGGTTAGGGGACGAGGACGGTTTAGGGTCCAGGTGAGGGTACGGCAACGCTTTAGGGGGAGCGTGCGTGTGAGGACGCGGGTTAGTGTTAGCGTACGGGTTAGGATTAGGGGACGGGTGAGGGTCAGGCTTCGGGGAAGGGTTAGGGTTAGGGTTCGGGCTAGGGTTAGGGTTAGGGGACGGGGACGGTTTAGGGTCCAGGTGAGGGTACGGCAACGCTTTAGGGGGAGCGTGCGTGTGAGGGCGCGGGGTAGTGTTAGCGTACGGGTTAGGATTAGGGGACGGGTGAGGGTCAGGCTTCGGGGAAGGGTTAGGGTTAGGGTTCGGGCTAGGGTTAGGGTTAGGGGACGGGGACGGTTTAGGGTCCAGGTGAGGGTACGGCAACGCATTAGGGGGAGCGTGCGTGTGAGGGCGCGGGGTAGTGTTAGCGTACGGGTTAGGATTAGGGGACGGGTGAGGGTCAGGCTTCGGGGAAGGGTTAGGGTTAGGGTTCGGGCTAGGGTTAGGGTTAGGGGACGGGGACGGTTTAGGGTCCAGGTGAGGGTACGGCAACGCTTTAGGGGGAGCATGCGTGTGAGGGCGCGGGTTAGTGTTAGCGTACGGGTTAGGATTAGGGGACGGGTGAGGGTCAGGCTTCGGGGAAGGGTTAGGGTTAGGGTTCGGGCTAGGGTTAGGGTTAGGGGACGGGGACGGTTTAGGGTCCAGGTGAGGGTACGGCAACGCTTTAGGGGGAGCGTGCGTGTGAGGGCGCGGGTTAGTGTTAGCGTACGGGTTAGGATTAGGGGACGGGTGAGGGTCAGGCTTCGGGGAAGGGTTAGGGTTAGGGTTCGGGCTAGGGTTAGGGTTAGGGGACGGGGACGGTTTAGGGTCCAGGTGAGGGTACGGCAACGCTTTAGGGGGAGCGTGCGTGTGAGGGCGCGGGTTAGTGTTAGCGCAGGGGTTAGGATTAGGGGACGGGTGAGGCTCAGGCTTCGGGGAAGGGTTAGGGTTAGGGTTCGGGCTAGGGTTAGGGTTAGGGGATGGGGACGGTTTAGGGTCCAGGTGAGGGTACGGCAACACTTTAGGGGGAGCGTGCGTGTGAGGGCGCGGGTTAGTGTTAGCGTACGGGTTAGGATTAGGGGACGGGTGAGGGTCAGGCTTCGGGGAAGGGTTAGGGTTAGGGTTCGGGCTAGGGTTAGGGTTAGGGGACGGGGACGGTTTAGGGTCCAGGTGAGGGTACGGCAACGCTTTAGGGGGAGCGTGCGTGTGAGGGCGCGGGTTAGTGTTAGCGTACGGGATAGGATTAGGGGACGGGTGAGGGTCAGGCTTCGGGGAAGGGTTAGGGTTAGGGTTCGGGCTAGGGTTAGGGTTAGGGGACGGGGACGGTTTAGGGTCCAGGTGAGGGTACGGCAACGCTTTAGGGGGAGCGTGCGTGTGAGGGCGCGGGTTAGTGTTAGCGTACGGGTTAGGATTAGGGGACGGGTGAGGGTCAGGCTTCGGGGAAGGTTTAGGGTTAGGGTTCGGGCTAGGGTTAGGATTAGGGGACGGGGACGGTTTAGGGTCCAGGTGAGGGTACGGCAACGCTTTAGGGGGAGCGTGCCTGTGAGGGCACGGGTTAGTGTTAGCGTACGGGTTAGGATTAGGGGACGGGTGAGGGTCAGGCTTCGGGGAAGGGTTAGGGTTAGGGTTCGGGCTAGGGTTAGGGTTAGGGGACGGGGACGGTTTAGGGTCCAGGTGAGGATACGGCAACGCTTTAGGGGGAGCGTGCGTGTGAGGGCGCGGTTTAGTGTTAGCGTACGGGTTAGGATTAGGGGACGGGTGAGGGTCAGGCTTCGGGGAAGGGTTAGGGTTAGGGTTCGGGCTAGGGTTAGGGTTAGGGGACGAGGACGGTTTAGGGTCCAGGTGAGGGTACGGCAACGCTTTAGGGGGAGCGTGCGTGTGAGGACGCGGGTTAGTGTTAGCGTACGGCTTAGGATTAGGGGACGGGTGAGGGTCAGGCTTCGGGGAAGGGTTAGGGTTAGGGTTCGGGCTAGGGTTAGGGTTAGGGGACGGGGACGGTTTAGGGTCCAGGTGAGGGTACGGCAACGCTTTAGGGGGAGCGTGCGTGTGAGGGCGCGGGTTAGTGTTAGCGCAGGGGTTAGGATTAGGGGACGGGTGAGGGTCAGGCTTCGGGGAAGGGTTAGGGTTAGGGTTCGGGCTAGGGTTAGGGTTAGGGGACGGGGACGGTTTAGGGTCCAGGTGAGGGTACGGCAACGCTTTAGGGGGAGCGTGCGTGTGAGGGCGCGCGTTAGTGTTAGCGTACGGGTTAGGATTAGGGGACGGGTGAGGGTCAGGCTTCGGGGAAGGGTTAGGGTTAGGGTTCGGGCTAGGGTTAGGGTTAGGAGACGGGGACGGTTTAGGGTCCAGGTGAGGGTACGGCAACGCTTTAGGGGGAGCGTGCGTGTGAGGGCGCGGGGTAGTGTTAGCGTACGGGTTAGGATTAGGGGACGGGTGAGGGTCAGGCTTCGGGGAAGGGTTAGGGTTAGGGTTCGGGCTAGGGTTAGGGTTAGGGGACGGGGACGGTTTAGGGTCCAGGTGAGGGTACGGCAACGCTTTAGGGAGAGCGTGCGTGTGAGGGCGCGCGTTAGTGTTAGCGTACGGCTTAGGATTAGGGGACGGGTGAGGGTCAGGCTTCGGGGAAGGGTTAGGGTTAGGGTTCGGGCTAGGGTTAGGGTTAGGGGACGGGGACGGTTTAGGGTCCAGGTGAGGGTACGGCAACGCTTTAGGGGGAGCGTGCGTGTGAGGGCGCGCGTTAGTGTTAGCGTACGGGTTAGGATTAGGGGACGGGTGAGGGTCAGGCTTCGGGGAAGGGTTAGGGTTAGGGTTCGGGCTAGGGTTAGGGTTAGGGGACGGGGACGGTTTAGGGTCCAGGTGAGGGTACGGCAACGCTTTAGGGGGAGCGTGCGTGTGAGGGCGCGGGTTAGTGTTAGCGTACGGGTTAGGATTAGGGGACGGGTGAGGGTCAGGCTTCGGGGAAGGGTTAGGGTTAAGGTTCGGGCTAGGGTTAGGGTTAGGGGACGGGGACGGTTTAGGGTCCAGGTGAGGGTACGGCAACGTTTTAGGGGGAGCGTGCGTGTGAGTGCGCGGGTTAGTGTTAGCGTACGGGTTAGGATTAGGGGACGGGTGAGGGTCAGGCTTCGGGGAAGGGTTAGGGTTAGGGTTCGGGCTAGGGTTAGGGTTAGGGGACGGGGACGGTTTAGGGTCCAGGTGAGGGTACGGCAACGCTTTAGGGGGAGCGTGCGTGTGAGGGCGTGGGTTAGTGTTAGCGTACGGGTTAGGATTAGGGGACGGGTGAGGGTCAGGCTTCGGGGAAGGGTTAGGGTTAGGGTTCGGGCTAGGGTTAGGGTTAGGGGACGGGGACGGTTTAGGGTCCAGGTGAGGTTACGGCAACGCTTTAGGGGGAGCGTGCGTGTGAGGGCACGGGTTAGTGTTAGCGTACGGGTTAGGATTAGGGGACGGGTGAGGGTCAGATTTCAGGGAAGGGTTAGGGTTCGGGCTAGGGTTAGGGTTAGGGGACGGGGACGGTTTAGGGTCCAGGTGAGGGTACGGCAACGCTTTAGGGGGAGCGTGCGTGTGAGGGCGCGGGTTAGTGTTAGCGTACGGGTTAGGATTAGGGGACGGGTGAGGGTCAGGCTTCGGGGAAGGGTTAGGGTTAGGGTTCGGGCTAGGGTTAGGGTTAGGGGACGGGGACGGTTTAGGGTCCAGGTGAGGGTACGGCAACGCTTTAGGGGGAGCGTGCGTGTGAGGACGCGGGTTAGTGTTAGCGTACGGGTTAGGATTAGGGGACGGGTGAGGGTCAGGCTTCGGGGAAGGGTTAGGGTTAGGGTTCGGGCTAGGGTTAGGGTTAGGGGACGGGGACGGTTTAGGGTCGAGGTGAGGGTACGGCAACGCTTTAGGGGGAGCGTGCGTGTGAGGGCGCGGGTTAGTGTTAGCGCAGGGGTTAGGATTAGGGGACGGGTGAGGGTCAGGCTTCGGGGAAGGGTTAGGGTTAGGGTTCGGGCTAGGGTTAGGGTTAGGGGACGAGGACGGTTTAGGGTCCAGGTGAGGGTACGGCAACGCTTTAGGGGGAGCGTGCGTGTGAGGGCGCGGGTTAGTGTTAGCGTACGGGTTAGGATTAGGGGACGGGTGAGGGTCAGGCTTCGGGGAAGGGTTAGGGTTAGGGTTCGGGCTAGGGTTAGGGTTAGGGGACGGGGACGGTTTAGGGTCCAGGTGAGGGTACGGCAACGCTTTAGGGGGAGCGTGCGTGTGAGGGCGCGGGGTAGTGTTAGCGTACGGGTTAGGATTAGGGGACGGGTGAGGGTCAGGCTTCGGGGAAGGGTTAGGGTTAGGGTTCGGGCTAGGGTTAGGGTTAGGGGACGGGGACGGTTTAGGGTCCAGGTGAGGGTACGGCAACGCTTTAGGGGGAGCGTGCGTGTGAGGACGCGGGTTAGTGTTAGCGTACGGGTTAGGATTAGGGGACGGGTGAGGGTCAGGCTTCGGGGAAGGGTTAGGGTTAGGGTTCGGGCTAGGGTTAGGGTTAGGGGACGGGGACGGTTTAGGGTCCAGGTGAGGGTACGGCAACGCTTTAGGGGGAGCGTGCGTGTGAGGGCGCGGGTTAGTGTTAGCGCAGGGGTTAGGATTAGGGGACGGGTGAGGGTCAGGCTTCGGGGAAGGGTTAGGGTTAGGGTTCGGGCTAGGGTTAGGGTTAGGGGACGGGGACGGTTTAGGGTCCAGGTGAGGGTACGGCAACGCTTTAGGGGGAGCGTGCGTGTGAGGGCGCGGGGTAGTGTTAGCGTACGGGTTAGGATTAGGGGACGGGTGAGGGTCAGGCTTCGGGGAAGGGTTAGGGTTAGGGTTCGGGCTAGGGTTAGGGTTAGGGGACGGGGACGGTTTAGGGTCCAGGTGAGGGTACGGCAACGCTTTAGGGGGAGCGTGCGTGTGAGGACGCGGGTTAGTGTTAGCGTACGGGTTAGGATTAGGGGACGGGTGAGGGTCAGGCTTCGGGGAAGGGTTAGGGTTAGGGTTCGGGCTAGGGTTAGGGTTAGGGGACGGGGACGGTTTAGGGTCCAGGTGAGGGTACGGCAACGCTTTAGGGGGAGCGTGCGTGTGAGGGCGCGGGTTAGTGTTAGCGCATGGGTTAGGATTAGGGGACGGGTGAGGGTCAGGCTTCGGGGAAGGGTTAGGGTTAGGGTTCGGGCTAGGGTTAGGGTTAGGGGACGGGGACGGTTTAGGGTCCAGGTGAGGGTACGGCAACGCTTTAGGGGGAGCGTGCGTGTGAGGGCGCGGGGTAGTGTTAGCGTACGGGTTAGGATTATGGGACGGGTGAGGGTCAGGCTTCGGGGAAGGGTTAGGGTTAGGGTTCGGGCTAGGGTTAGGGTTAGGGGACGGGGACGGTTTAGGGTCCAGGTGAGGGTACGGCAACGCTTTAGGGGGAGCGTGCGTGTGAGGGCGCGGGGTAGTGTTAGCGTACGGGTTAGGATTAGGGGACGGGTGAGGGTCAGGCTTCGGGGAAGGGTTAGGGTTAGGGTTCGGGCTAGGGTTAGGGTTAGGGGACGGGGACGGTTTAGGGTCCAGGTGAGGGTACGGCAACGGTTTAGGGGGAGCGTGCGTGTTAGGGCGCGGGTTAGTGTTAGCGTACGGGTTAGGATTAGGGGACGGGTGAGGGTCAGGCTTCGGGGAAGTGTTAGGGTTAGGGTTCGGGCTAGGGTTAGGGTTAGGGGACGGGGACGGTTTAGGGTCCAGGTGAGGGTACGGCAACGTTTTAGGGGGAGCGTGCGTGTGAGGGCGCGGGTTAGTGTTAGCGTACGGGTTAGGATTAGGGGACGGGTGAGGGTCAGGCTTCGGGGAAGGGTTAGGGTTAGGGTTCGGGCTAGGGTTAGGGTTAGGGGACGGGGACGATTTAGGGTCCAGGTGAGGGTACGGCAACGCTTTAGGGGGAGCGTGCGTGTGAGGGCGCGGTTTAGTGTTAGCGCAGGGGTTAGGATTAGGGGACGGGTGAGGCTCAGGCTTCGGGGAAGGGTTAGGGTTAGGGTTCGGGCTAGGGTTAGGGTTAGGGGACGGGGACGGTTTAGGGTTCAGGTGAGGGTACGGCAACGCTTTAGGGGGAGCGTGCGTGTGAGGGCGCGGGTTAGTGTTAGCGTACGGGTTAGGATTAGGGGACGGGTGAGGGTCAGGCTTCGGGGAAGGGTTAGGGTTAGGGTTCGGGCTAGGGTTAGGGTTAGGGGACGGGGACGGTTTAGGGTCCAGGTGAGGGTACGGCAACGCTTTAGGGGGAGCGTGCGTGTGAGGGCGCGGGTTAGTGTTAGCGTACGGGTTAGGATTAGGGGACGGGTGAGGGTCAGGCTTCGGGGAAGGGTTAGGGTTAGGGTTCGGGCTAGGGTTAGGGTTAGGGGACGAGGACGGTATAGGGTCAAGGTGAGGGTACGGCAACGCTTTAGGGGGAGCGTGCGTGTGAGGACGCGGGTTAGTGTTAGCGTACGGGTTAGGATTAGGGGACGGGTGAGGGTCAGGCTTCGGGGAAGGGTTAGGGTTAGGGTTCGGGCTAGGGTTAGGGTTAGGGGACGGGGACGGCTTAGGGTCCAGGTGAGGGTACGGCAACGCTTTAGGGGGAGCGTGCGTGTGAGGGCGCGGGTTAGTGTTAGCGCAGGGGTTAGGATTAGGGGACGGGTGAGGGTCAGGCTTCGGGGAAGGGTTAGGGTTAGGGTTCGGGCTAGGGTTAGGGTTAGGGGACGGGGACGGTTTAGGGTCCAGTTGAGGGTACGGCAACGCTTTAGGGGGAGCGTGCGTGTGAGGGCGCGGGGTAGTGTTAGCGTACGGGTTAGGATTAGGGGACGGGTGAGGGTCAGGCTTCGGGGAAGGGTTAGGGTTAGGGTTCGGGCTAGGGTTAGGGTTAGGGGACGGGGACGGTTTAGGGTCCAGGTGAGGGTACGGCAACGCTTTAGGGGGAGCGTGCGTGTGAGGGCGCGGGGTAGTGTTAGCGTACGGGTTAGGATTAGGGGACGGGTGAGGGTCAGGCTTCGGGGAAGGGTTAGGTTTAGGGTTCGGGCTAGGGTTAGGGTTAGGGGACAGGGATGGTTTAGGGTCCAGGTGAGGGTACGGCAACGCTTTAGGGGGAGCGTGCCTGTGAGGGCGCGCGTTAGTGTTAGCGTACGGCTTAGGATTAGGGGAAGGGTGAGGGTCAGGCTTCGGGGAAGTGTTAGGGTTAGGGTTCGGGCTAGGGTTAGGGTTAGGGGACGGGGACGGTTTAGGGTCCAGGTGAGGGTACGGCAACGCTTTAGGGGGAGCGTGCGTGTGAGGGCGCGGGTTAGTGTTAGCGTACGGGTTAGGATTAGGGGACGGGTGAGGGTCAGGCTTCGGGGAAGGGTTAGGGTTAGGGTTCGGGCTAGGGTTAGGGATACGGGACGGGGACGGTTTAGGGTCCAGGTGAGGGTACGGCAACGCTTTAGGGGGAGCGTGCGTGTGAGGGCGCGGGTTAGTGTTAGCGTACGGGTTAGGATTAGGGGACGGGTGAGGGTCAGGCTTCTGGGAAGGGTTAGGGTTAGGGTTCGGGCTAGGGTTGGGTATAGGGGACGGGGACGGTTTAGGGTTCAGGTGAGGGTACGGCAACGCTTTAGGGGGAGCGTGCGTGTGAGGGCGCGGGTTAGTGTTAGCGTACGGGTTAGGATTAGGGGACGGGTGAGGGTCAAGCTTCGGGGAAGGGTTAGGGATAGGGTTCGGGCTAGGGTTAGGGTTACGGGACGGGGACGGTTTAGGGTCCAGGTGAGGGTACGGCAACGCTTTAGGGGGAGCGTGCGTGTGAGGACGCGCGTTAGTGTTAGCGTACGGTTTAGGATTAGGGGACGGGTGAGGGTCAGTCTTCGGGGAAGTGTTAGGGTTAGGGTTCGGGCTAGGGTTAGGGTTAGGGGACGGGGACGGTTTAGGGTCCAGGTGAGGGTACGGCAACGCTTTAGGGGGAGCGTGCGTGTGAGGGCGCGGGTTAGTGTTAGCGTACGGATTAGGATTAGGGGACAGGTGAGGGTCAGGCTTCGGGGAAGGGTTAGGGTTAGGGTTCGGGCTAGGGTTAAGGTTAGGGGACGGGGACCGTTTAGGGTCCAGTTGAGGGTATGGCAACGCTTTAGGGGGAGCGTGCGTGTGAGGGCGCGGGTTAGTGTTAGCGTACGGGTTAGGATTAGGGGACGGGTGAGGGTCAGGCTTCTGGGAAGGGTTAGGGATAGGGTTCGGGCTAGGGTTAGGGTTAGGGGACGGGGACGGTTTAGGGTCCAGGTGAGGTTACGGCAACGCTTTAGGGGGAGCGTGCGTGTGAGGGCACGGGTTAGTGTTAGCGTACGGGTTAGGATTAGGGGACGGGTGAGGGTCAGGCTTCAGGGAAGGGTTAGGGTTCGGGCTAGGGTTAGGGTTAGGGGACGGGGACGGTTTAGGGTCCAGGTGAGGGTACGGCAACGCTTTAGGGGGAGCGTGCGTGTGAGGGCGCGGGTTAGTGTTAGCGTACGGGTTAGGATTAGGGGACGGGTGAGGGTCAGGCTTCGGGGAAGGGTTAGGGTTAGGGTTCGGGCTAGGGTTAGGGTTAGGGGACGGGGACGGTTTAGGGTCCAGGTGAGGGTACGGCAACGCTTTAGGGGGAGCGTGCGTGTGAGGGCGCGGGTTAGTGTTAGCGTACGGGTTAGGATTAGGGGACGGGTGAGGGTCAGGCTTCGGGGAAGGGTTAGGGTTAGGTTTCGACCTAGGGTTAGGGTTAGGGGACGGGGACGGTTTAGGGTCCAGGTGAGGGTACGGCAACGCTTTAGGGGGAGCGTGCGTGTGAGGGCGCGGGTTAGTGTTAGCGTACGGATTAGGATTAGGGGACGGGTGAGGGTCAGGCTTCGGGGAAGGGTTAGGGTTAGGGTTCGGGCTAGGGTTAAGGTTAGGGGACGGGGACCGTTTAGGGTCCAGTTGAGGGTACGGCAACGCTTTAGGGGGAGCGTGCGTGTGAGGGCGCGGGTTAGTGTTAGCGTACGGGTTAGGATTAGGGGACGGGTGAGGGTCAGGCTTCGGGGAAGGGTTAGGGTTAGGGTTCGGGCTAGGGTTAGGGTTAGGGGACGGGGACGGTTTAGGTTCCAGGTGAGGGTACGGCAACGCTTTAGGGGGAGGTGCATGTGAGGGCGCGGGTTAGTGTTAGCGTACGGGTTAGGATTAGGGAACGGGTGAGGGTCAGGCTTCGGGGAAGGGTTAGGTTTAGGGTTCGGGCTAGGGTTAGGGTTAGGGGACGGGGACGGTTTAGGGTCCAGGTGAGGGTACGGCAACGCTTTAGGGGGAGCGTGCGTGTGAGGGCGCGGGTTAGTGTTAGCGTACGGGTTAGGATTAGGGGACGGGTGAGGGTCAGGCTTCGGGGAAGGGTTAGGGTTAGGGTTCGGGCTAGGGTTAGGGTTAGGGGACGGGGACGGTTTAGGGTCCAGGTGAGGGTACGGCAACGCTTTACGGGGAGCGTGAGTGTGAGGGCGCGGGGTAGTGTTAGCGTACGGGTTAGGATTAGGGGACGGGTGAGGGTCAGGCTTCGGGGAAGGATTAGGGTTAGGGTTCGGGCTAGGGTTAGGGTTAGGGGACGGGGACGGTTTAGGGTCCAGGTGAGGGTACGGCAACGCTTTAGGGGGAGCGTGCGTGTGAGGGCGCGGGTTAGTGTTAGCGTACGGGTTAGGATTAGGGGACGGGTGAGGGTCAGGCTTCGGGGAAGTGTTAGGGTTAGGGTTCGGGCTAGGGTTAGGGTTAGGGGACGGGGACGGTTTAGGGTCCAGGTGAGGGTACGGCAACGCTTTAGGGGGAGCGTGCGTGTGAGGGCGCGGGTTAGTGTTAGCGTACGGCTTAGGATTACGGGACGGGTGAGGGTCAGGCTTCGGGGAAGGGTTAGGGTTAGGGTTCGGGCTAGGGTTAGGGTTAGGGGACTGGGACGGTTTAGGGTCCAGGTGAGGGTACGGCAACGCTTTAGGGGGAGCGTGCGTGTGAGGGCGCGGGTTAGTGTTATCGTACGGGTTAGGATTAGGGGACGGGTGAGGGTCAGGCTTCGGGGAAGGGTTAGGGTTAGGGTTCGGGCTAGGGTTAGGGTTAGGGGACGGGGACGGTTTAGGGTCCAGGTGAGGGTACGGCAACGCTTTAGGGGGAGCGTGCGTGTGAGGGCGCGCGTTAGTGTTAGCGTACGGGTTAGGATTAGGGGACGGGTGAGGGTCAGGCTTCGGGGAAGGGTTAGGGTTGGGTTCGGGCTAGGGTTTGGGTTAGGGGACGGGGACGGTTTAGGGTCCAGGTGAGGGTACGGCAACGCTTTAGGGGGAGCGTGCGTGTGAGGGCGCGCGTTAGTGTTAGCGTACGGGTTAGGATTAGGGGACGGGTGAGGGTCAGGCTTCGGGGAAGGGTTAGGGTTAGGGTTCGGGCTAGGGTTAGGGTTAGGGGACGGGGACGGTTTAGGGTCCAGGTGAGGGTACGGCAACGCTTTAGGGGGAGCGTGCGTGTGAGGGCGCGGGTTAGTGTTAGCGTACGGGTTAGGATTAGGGGACGGGTGAGGGTCAGGCTTCGGGGAAGGGTTAGGGTTAGGGTTCGGGCTAGGGTTAGGGTTAGGGGACGGGGACGGTTTAGGGTCCAGGTGAGGGTACGGCAACGCTTTAGGGGGAGCGTGCGTGTGAGGGCGCGCGTTAGTGTTAGCGTACGGGTTAGGATTAGGGGACGGGTGAGGGTCAGGCTTCAGGGAAGGGTTAGGGTTCGGGCTAGGGTTAGGGTTAGGGGACGGGGACGGTTTAGGGTCCAGGTAAGGGTACGGCAACGCTTTAGGGGGAGCGTGCGTGTGAGGGCGCGCGTTAGTGTTAGCGTACGGGTGAGGATTAGGGCACGGGTGAGGGTCAGGCTTCGGGGAAGGGTTAGGGTTAGGGTTCGGGCTAGGGTTAGGGTTAGGGGACGGGGACGGTTTAGGGTCCAGGTGAGGGTACGGCAACGCTTTAGGGGGAGCGTGCGTGTGAGGGCGCGGGTTAGTGTTAGCGTACGGGTTAGGATTAGGGGACGGGTGAGGGTCAGGCTTCGGGGAAGGGTTAGGGTTAGGGTTCGGGCTAGGGTTAGGGTTAGGGGACGGGGACGGTTTAGGGTCCAGGTGAGGGTACGGCAACGCTTTAGGGGGAGCGTGCGTGTGAGGGCGCGCGTTAGTGTTAGCGTACGGGTTAGGATTAGGGGACGGGTGAGGGTCAAGCTTCGGGGAAGGGTTAGGGTTAGGGTTCGGGCTAGGGTTAGGGTTAGGGGACGGGGACGGTTTAGGGTCCAGGTGAGGGTACGGCAACGCTTTAGGGGGAGCGTGCGTGTGAGGGCGTGGGTTAGTGTTAGCGTACGGGTTAGGATTAGGGGACGGGTGAGGGTCAGGCTTCAGGGAAGGGTTAGGGTTAGGGTTCGGGCTAGGGTTAGGGTTAGGGGACGGGGACGGTTTAGGGTCCAGGTGAGGGTATGGCAACGTTTTAGGGGGAGCGTGCGTGTGAGGGCGCGGGTTAGTGTTAGCGTACGGGTTAGGATTAGGGGACGGGTGAGGGTCAGGCTTCTGGGAAGGGTTAGGGTTAGGGTTCGTGCTAGGGTTAGGGTTAGGCGACGGGGACGGTTTAGGGTCCAGGTGAGGGTACGGCAACGCTTTAGGAGGAGCGTGCGTGTGAGGGCGTGGGTTAGTGTTAGCGTACGGGTTAGGATTAGGGGACGGGTGAGGGTCAGGCTTCGGGGAAGGGTTAGCGTTAGGGTTCGGAATAGGGTTAGGGTTAGGGGACGGGGACGGTTTAGGGTCCAGGTGAGGTTACGGCAACGCTTTAGGGGGAGTGTGCGTGTGAGGGCACGGGTTAGTGTTAGCGTACGGGTTAGGATTAGGGGACGGGTGAGGGTCAGGCTTCAGGGAAGGGTTAGGGTTCGGGCTAGGGTTAGGGTTAGGGGACGGGGACGGTTTAGGGTCCAGGTGAGGGTACGGCAACGCTTTAGGGGGAGCGTGCGTGTGAGGGCGCGGGTTAGTGTTAGCGTACGGGTTAGGATTAGGGGACGTGTGAGGGTCAGGCTTCGGGGAAGGGTTAGGGTTAGGGTTCGGGCTAGGGTTAGGGTTACGGGACGGGGACGGTTTAGGGTCCAGGTGAGGGTACGGCAACGCTTTAGGGGGAGCGTGCGTGTGAGGGCGCGGGTTAGTGTTAGCGTACGGGTTAGGATTAGGGGACGGGTGAGGGTCAGGCTTCGGGGAAGGTTTAGGGTTAGGGTTCGGGCTAGGCTTAGGGTTAGGGGAAGGGGACGGTTTAGGGTCCAGGAGAGGGTACGGCAACGCTTTAGGGGGAGCATGCGTGTGAGGGCGCGGGTTAGTGTTAGCGTACGGGTTAGGATTAGGGGACGGGTGAGGGTCAGGCTTCTGGGAAGGGTTAGGGTTAGGGTTCGGGCTAGGGTTGGGTTTAGGGGACGGGGACGGTTTAGGGTTCAGGTGAGGGTACGGCATCGCTTTAGGGGGAGCGTGTGTCTGAGGGCGCGGGTTAGTGTTAGCGTACGGGTTAGGATTAGGGGACGGGTGAGGGTCAGGCTTCGGGGAAGGGTTAGGGTTCGGGCTAGGGTTAGGGTTAGGGGACGGGGACGGTTTAGGGTCCAGGTGAGGGTACGGCAACGCTTTAGGGGGAGCGTGCGTGTGAGGGCGCGGGTTAGTGTTAGCGTACGGGTTAGGATTAGGGGACGGGTGAGGGTCAGGCTTCGGGGAAGGGTTAGGGTTAGGGTTCGGGCTAGGGTTAGGGTTAGGGGACGGGGACGGTTTAGGTTCCAGGTGAGGGTACGGCAACGCTTTAGGGGGAGGTGCATGTGAGGGCGCGGGTTAGTGTTAGCGTACGGGTTAGGATTAGGGAACGGGTGAGGGTCAGGCTTCGGGGAAGGGTTAGGTTTAGGGTTCGGGCTAGGGTTAGGGTTAGGGGACGGGGACGGTTTAGGTTCCAGGTGAGGGTACGGCAACGCTTTAGGGGGAGCGTGCGTGTGAGGGCGCGGGTTAGTGTTAGCGTACGGGTTAGGATTAGGGGACGGGTGAGGGTCAGGCTTCTGGGAAGGGTTAGGGTTAGGGTTCAGGCTAGGGTTAGCGTTGGGGACGGGGACGGTTTAGGGTCCAGGTGAGGTTACGGCAACGCTTTAGGGGGAGCGTGCGTGTGAGGGCACGGGTTAGTGTTAGCGTACGGGTTAGGATTAGGGGACGGGTGAGGGTCAGGCTTCAGGGAAGGGTTAGGGTTCGGGCTAGGGTTAGGGTTAGGGGACGGGGACGGTTTAGGGTCCAGGTGAGTGTACGGCAACGCTTTAGGGGGAGCGTGCGTGTGAGGGCGCGGGTTAGTGTTAGCGTACGGGTTAGGATTAGGGGACGGGTGAGGGTCAGGCTTCGGGGAAGGGTTAGGGTTAGGGTTCGGGCTAGGGTTAGGGTTAGGGGACGGGGACGGTTTAGGGTCCAGGTGAGGGTACGGCAACGCTTTAGGGGGAGCGTGCGTGTGAGGGCGCGGGTTAGTGTTAGCGTACGGGTTAGGATTAGGGGACGGGTGAGGGTCAGGCTTCTGGGAAGTGTTAGGGTTAGGGTTCGGGCTAGGGTTAGGCTTAGGGGACGGGGACGGTTTAGGGTCCAGGTGAGGGTACGGCAACGCTTTAGGGGGAGCGTGCGTGTGAGGGCGCGGGTTAGTGTTAGCGTACGGGTTAGGATTAGGGAACGGGTGAGGGTCAGGCTTCGGGGAAGGGTTAGGGTTAGGGTTCGGGCTAGGGTTAGGGTTAGGGTACGGGGACGGTTTAGGGTCCAGGTGAGGGTACGGCAACGCTTTAGGGGGAGCGTGCGTGTGAGGGCGCGGGTTAGTGTTAGCGTACGGGTTAGGATTAGGGGACGGGTGAGGGTCAGGCTTCGGGGAAGGGTTAGGGTTAGGGTTCGGGCTAGGCTTAGGGTTAGGGGACGGGGACGGTTTAGGATCCAGGTGAGGGTACGGCAACGCTTTAGCGGGAGGTGCATGTGAGGGCGCGGGTTAGTGTTAGCGTACGGGTTAGGATTAGGGAACGGGTGAGGGTCAGGCTTCGGGGAAGGGTTAGGGTTAGGGTTCGGGCTAGGGTTAGGGTTAGGGGACGGGGACGGTTTAGGGTCCAGGTGAGGGTACGGCAACGCTTTAGGGGGAGCGTGCGTGTGAGGGCGTGGGTTAGTGTTAGCGTACGGGTTAGGATTAGGGGACGGGTGAGGGTCAGGCTTCGGGGAAGGGTTAGGGTTAGGGTTCGGACTAGGGTTAGTGTTAGGGGACGGGGACGGGGACGGTTTAGGGTCCAGGTGAGGGTACGGCAACGCTTTAGGGGGAGCGTGCGTGTGAGGGTGCGGGTTAGTGTTAGCGTACGGGTTAGAATTAGGGGACGGTTGAGGGTCATGCTTCGGGGAAGGGTTAGGGTTAGGGTTCGGGTAGGGTTAGGTTTAGGTGACGGGGACGGTTTAGGGTCCAGGTGAGGGTACGGCAACGCTTTAGGGAGAGAGTGCGTGTGAGGGCGCGGGTTAGTGTTAGCGTACGGCTTAGGATTAGGGGACGGGTGAGGGTCAGGCTTCGGGGAAGGGTTAGGGTTAGGGTTCAGGCTATGGTTAGGGTTAGGGGACGGGGACGATTTAGGGTCCAGGTGAGGGTACAGCAACGCTTTAGGGGGAGCGTGCGTGTGAGGGCGCGCGTTAGTGTTAGCGTACGGGTTAGGATTAGGGGACGGGTGAGGGTCAGGCTTCGAGGAAGGGTTAGGGTTAGGGTTCGGGCTAGGGTTAGGGTTAGGGGATGGGGACGGTTTAGGGTCCAGGTGAGAGTACGGCAATGCTTTAGGGGGAGCGTGCGTGTGAGGGCGCGGGTTAGTGTTAGCGCAGGGGTTAGGATTAGGGGACGGGTGAGGGTCAGGCTTCGGGGAAGGGTTAGGGTTAGGGTTAGGGGACGGGGACGGTTTAGGGTCCAGGTGAGGGTACGGCAACGCTTTAGGGGGAGCGTGCGTGTGAGGGCGCGGGTTAGTGTTAGCGTACGGGTTAGGATTAGGGGACGGGTGAGTGTCAGGCTTCGGGGAAGGGTTAGGCTTAGGGTTCGGGCTAGGGTTAGGGTTAGGGGACGGGGACGGTTTAGGGTCCAGGTGAGGGTACGGCAACGCTTTAGGGGGAGGTGCATGTGAGGGCGCGGGTTAGTGTTAGCGTACGGGTTAGGATTAGGGAACGGGTGAGGGTCAGGATTCGGGGAAGGGTTAGGTTTAGGGTTCGGGCTAGGGTTAGGGTTAGGGGACGGGGACGGTTTAGGTTCCAGGTGAGGGTACGGCAACGCTTTAGGGGGAGCGTGCGTGTGAGGGTGCGGGTTAGTGTTAGCGTACGGGTTAGGATTAGGGGACGGGTGAGGGTCAGGCTTCGGGGAAGGGTTAGGGTTAGGGTTCAGGCTAGGGTTAGGGTTGGGGACGGGGACGGTTTAGGGTCCAGGTGAGGTTACGGCAACGCTTTAGGGGGAGCGTGCGTGTGAGGGCACGGGTTAGTGTTAGCGTACGGGTTAGGATTAGGGGACGGGTGAGGGTCAGGCTTCAGGGAAGGGTTAGGGTTCGGGCTAGGGTTAGGGTTAGGGGACGGGGACGGTTTAGGGTCCAGGTGAGTGTACGGCAACGCTTTAGGGGGAGCGAGCGTGTGAGGGCGCGGGTTAGTGTTAGCGTACGGGTTAGGATTAGGGGACGGGTGAGGGTCAGGCTTCGGGGAAGGGTTAGTGTTAGGGTTCGGGCTAGGGTTAGGGTTCGGGGACGGGGATGGTTTAGGGTCCAGGTGAGGGTACGGCAACGCTTTAGGGGGAGCGTGCGTGTGAGGGCGTGGGTTAGTGTTAGCGTACGGGTTAGGATTAGGGGACGGGTGAGGGTCAGGCTTCGGGGAAGGGTTAGGGTTAGGGTTCGGGCTAGGGTTAGGGTTATGGGACGGGGACGGTTTAGGGTCCAGGTGAGGGTACGGCAACGCTTTAGGGGGAGCGTGCGTGTGAGGGCGCGGGTTAGTGTTAGCGTACGGGTTAGGATTAGGGAACGGGTGAGGGTCAGGCTTCGGGGAAGTGTTAGGGTTAGGGTTCGCGCTAGGGTTAGGGTTAGGGGATGGGGACGGTTTAGGGTCCAGGTGAGGGTACGGCAACGCTTTAGGGGGAGCGTGCGTGTGAGGGCGCGGGTTAGTGTTAGCGTACGGGTTAGGATTAGGGGACGGGTGAGGGTCAGGCTTCGGGGAAGGGTTAGGGTTAGGGTTCGGGCTAGGGTTAGGGTTAGGGGACGGGGACGGTTTAGGTTCCAGGTGAGGGTACGGCAACGCTTTAGGGGGAAGTGCATGTGAGGGCGCGGGGTAGTGTTAGCGTACGGGTTAGGATTGGGAACGGGTGAGGGTCAGGATTCGGGGAAGGGTTAGGTTTAGGGTTCGGGCTAGGGTTAGGGTTAGGGGACGGGGACGGTTTAGGTTCCAGGTGGGGGTACGGCAACGCTTTAGGGGGAGCGTGCGTGTGAGGGCGCGGGTTAGTGTTAGCGTACGGGTTAGGATTAGGGGACGGGTGAGGGTCAGGCTTCTGGGAAGGGTTAGGGTTAGGGTTCAGGCTAGGGTTAGGGTTGGGGACGGGGACGGTTTAGGGTCCAGGTGAGGTTACGGCAACGCTTTAGGGGGAGCGTGCGTGTGAGGGCACGGGTTAGTGTTAGCGTACGGGTTAGGATTAGGGGACGGGTGAGGGTCAGGCTTCAGGGAAGGGTTAGGGTTCGGGCTAGGGTTAGGGTTAGGGGACGGGGACGGTTTAGGGTCCAGGTGAGTGTACGGCAACGCTTTAGGGGGAGCGTACGTGTGAGGGCGCGGGTTAGTGTTAGCGTACGGGTTAGGATTAGGGGACGGGTGAGGGTCAGGCTTCGGGGAAGGGTTAGGGTTAGGGTTCGGGCTAGGGTTAGGGTTAGGGGACGGGGATGGTTTAGGGTCCAGGTGAGGGTACGGCAACGCTTTAGGGGGAGCGTGCGTGTGAGGGCGCGGGTTAGTGTTAGCGTGCGGGTTATGATTAGGGGACGGGTGAGTGTCAGGCTTCGGGGAAGGGTTAGGCTTAGGGTTCGGGCTAGGGTTAGGGTTAGGGGACGGGGACGGTTTAGGGTCCAGGTGAGGGTACGGCAACGCTTTAGGGGGAGGTGCATGTGAGGGCGCGGGTTAGTGTTAGCGTACGGGTTAGGATTAGGGAACGGGTGAGGGTCAGGATTCGGGGAAGGGTTAGGTTTAGGGTTCGGGCTAGGGTTAGGGTTAGGGGACGGGGACGGTTTAGGTTCCAGGTGAGGGTACGGCAACGCTTTAGGGGGAGCGTGCGTGTGAGGGTGCGGGTTAGTGTTAGCGTACGGGTTAGGATTAGGGGACGGGTGAGGGTCAGGCTTCGGGGAAGGGTTAGGGTTAGGGTTCAGGCTAGGGTTAGGGTTGGGGACGGGGACGGTTTAGGGTCCAGGTGAGGTTACGGCAACGCTTTAGGGGGAGCGTGCGTGTGAGGGCACGGGTTAGTGTTAGCGTACGGGTTAGGATTAGGGGACGGGTGAGGGTCAGGCTTCAGGGAAGGGTTAGGGTTCGGGCTAGGGTTAGGGTTAGGGGACGGGGACGGTTTAGGGTCCAGGTGAGTGTACGGCAACGCTTTAGGGGGAGCGAGCGTGTGAGGGCGCGGGTTAGTGTTAGCGTACGGGTTAGGATTAGGGGACGGGTGAGGGTCAGGCTTCGGGGAAGGGTTAGGGTTAGGGTTCGGGCTAGGGTTAGGGTTCGGGGACGGGGATGGTTTAGGGTCCAGGTGAGGGTACGGCAACGCTTTAGGGGGAGCGTGCGTGTGAGGGCGTGGGTTAGTGTTAGCGTACGGGTTAGGATTAGGGGACGGGTGAGGGTCAGGCTTCGGGGAAGGGTTAGGGTTAGGGTTCGGGCTAGGGTTAGGGTTATGGGACGGGGACGGTTTAGGGTCCAGGTGAGGGTACGGCAACGCTTTAGGGGGAGCGTGCGTGTGAGGGCGCGGGTTAGTGTTAGCGTACGGGTTAGGATTAGGGAACGGGTGAGGGTCAGGCTTCGGGGAAGTGTTAGGGTTAGGGTTCGCGCTAGGGTTAGGGTTAGGGGATGGGGACGGTTTAGGGTCCAGGTGAGGGTACGGCAACGCTTTAGGGGGAGCGTGCGTGTGAGGGCGCGGGTTAGTGTTAGCGTACGGGTTAGGATTAGGGGACGGGTGAGGGTCAGGCTTCGGGGAAGGGTTAGGGTTAGGGTTCGGGCTAGGGTTAGGGTTAGGGGACGGGGACGGTTTAGGTTCCAGGTGAGGGTACGGCAACGCTTTAGGGGGAAGTGCATGTGAGGGCGCGGGGTAGTGTTAGCGTACGGGTTAGGATTGGGAACGGGTGAGGGTCAGGATTCGGGGAAGGGTTAGGTTTAGGGTTCGGGCTAGGGTTAGGGTTAGGGGACGGGGACGGTTTAGGTTCCAGGTGGGGGTACGGCAACGCTTTAGGGGGAGCGTGCGTGTGAGGGCGCGGGTTAGTGTTAGCGTACGGGTTAGGATTAGGGGACGGGTGAGGGTCAGGCTTCTGGGAAGGGTTAGGGTTAGGGTTCAGGCTAGGGTTAGGGTTGGGGACGGGGACGGTTTAGGGTCCAGGTGAGGTTACGGCAACGCTTTAGGGGGAGCGTGCGTGTGAGGGCACGGGTTAGTGTTAGCGTACGGGTTAGGATTAGGGGACGGGTGAGGGTCAGGCTTCAGGGAAGGGTTAGGGTTCGGGCTAGGGTTAGGGTTAGGGGACGGGGACGGTTTAGGGTCCAGGTGAGTGTACGGCAACGCTTTAGGGGGAGCGTGCGTGTGAGGGCGCGGGTTAGTGTTAGCGTACGGGTTAGGATTAGGGGACGGGTGAGGGTCAGGCTTCGGGGAAGGGTTAGGGTTAGGGTTCGGGCTAGGGTTAGGGTTAGGGGACGGGGATGGTTTAGGGTCCAGGTGAGGGTACGGCAACGCTTTAGGGGGAGCGTGCGTGTGAGGGCGCGGGTTAGTGTTAGCGTGCGGGTTATGATTAGGGGACGGGTGAGGGTCAGGCTTCTGGGAAGTGTTAGGGTTAGGGTTCGGGCTAGGGTTAGGGTTAGGGGACGGGGACGGTTTAGGGTCCAGGTGAGGGTACGGCAACGCTTTAGGGGGAGCGTGCGTGTGAGGGCGCGGGTTAGTGTTAGCGTACGGGTTAGGATTAGGGGACGGGTGAGGGTCAGGCTTCGGGGAAGGGTTAGGGTTAGGGTTCGGGCTAGGGTTAGGGTTAGGGGACGGGGACGGTTTAGGGTCCAGGTGAGGGTACGGCAACGCTTTAGGGGGAGCGTGCGTGTGAGGGCGCGGGTTAGTGTTAGCGTACGGGTTAGGATTAGGGAACGGGTGAGGGTCAGGCTTCGGGGAAGGGTTAGGGTTAGGGTTCGGGCTAGGGTTAGGGTTAGGGGATGGGGACGGTTTAGGGTCCAGGTGAGGGTACGGCAACGCTTTAGGGGGAGCGTGCGTGTGAGGGCGCGGGTTAGTGTTAGCGTACGGGTTAGGATTAGGGGACGGGTGAGGGTCAGGCTTCGGGGAATGGTTAGGGTTAGGGTTCGGGCTAGGGTTAGGGTTAGGGGACGGGGACGGTTTAGGTTCCAGGTGAGGGTACGGCAACGCTTTAGGGGGAGGTGCATGTGAGGGCGCGGGTTAGTGTTAGCGTACGGGTTAGGATTAGGGAACGGGTGAGGGTCAGGCTTCGGGGAAGGGTTAGGTTTAGGGTTCGGGCTAGGGTTAGGGTTAGGGGACGGGGACGGTTTAGGTTCCAGGTGAGGGTACGGCAACGCTTTAGGGGGAGCGTGCGTGTGAGGGCGCGGGTTAGAATTAGCGTACGGGTTAGGATTAGGGGACGGGTGAGGGTCAGGCTTCTGGGAAGGGTTAGGGTTAGGGTTCAGGCTAGGGTTAGGGTTGGGGACGGGGACGGTTTAGGGTCCAGGTGAGGTTACGGCAACGCTTTAGGGGGAGCGTGCGTGTGAGGGCACGGGTTAGTGTTAGCGTACGGGTTAGGATTAGGGGACGGGTGAGGGTCAGGCTTCAGGGAAGGGTTAGGGTTCGGGCTAGGGTTAGGGTTAGGGGACGGGGACGGTTTAGGGTCCAGGTGAGTGTACGGCAACGCTTTAGGGGGAGCGTGCGTGTGAGGGCGCGGGTTAGTGTTAGCGTACGGGTTAGGATTAGGGGACGGGTGAGGGTCAGGCTTCGGGGAAGGGTTAGGGTTAGGGTTCGGGCTAGGGTTAGGGTTAGGGGACGGGGACGGTTTAGGGTCCAGGTGAGGGTACGGCAACGCTTTAGGGGGAGCGTGCGTGTGAGGGCGCGGGTTAGTGTTAGCGTACGGGTTAGGATTAGGGGACAGGTGAGGGTCAGGCTTCTGGGAAGTGTTAGGGTTAGGGTTCGGGCTAGGGTTAGGGTTAGGGGACGGGGACGGTTTAGGGTCCAGGTGAGGGTACGGCAACGCTTTAGGGGGAGCGTGCGTGTGAGGCCGCGGGTTAGTGTTAGCGTACGGGTTAGGATTAGGGAACGGGTGAGGGTCAGGCTTCGGGGAAGGGTTAGGGTTAGGGTTCGGGCTAGGGTTAGGGTTAGGGGATGGGGACGGTTTAGGGTCCCGGTGAGAGTACGGCAACGCTTTAGGGGGAGCGTGCGTGTGAGGGCGCGGGTTAGTGTTAGCGCAGGGGTTAGGATTAGGGGACGGGTGAGGGTCAGGCTTCGGGGAAGGGTTAGGGTTAGGTTTAGGTGACGGGGACGGTTTAGGGTACAGGTGAGGGTACGGCAACGCTTTAGGGGAAGCGTGCGTGTGAGGGCGCGGGTTAGTGTTAGCGTACGGGTTAGGATTAGGGGACGGGTGAGTGTCAGGCTTCGGGGAAGGGTTAGGGTTAGGGTTCGGGCTAGGGTTAGGGTTAGGGGACGGGGACGGTTTAGGTTCCAGGTGAGGGTACGGCAACGCTTTAGGGGGAGGTGCATGTGAGGGCGCGTGTTAGTGTTAGCGTACGGGTTAGGATTAGGGAACGGGTGAGGGTCAGGCTTCGGGGAAGGGTTAGGGTTAGGGTTCGGGCTAGGGTTAGGGTTAGGGGACGGGGACGGTTTAGGTTCCAGGTGAGGGTACGGCAACGCTTTAGGGGGAGCGTGCGTGTGAGGGCGCGGGTTAGTGTTAGCGTACGGGTTAGGATTAGGGGACGGGTGAGGGTCAGGTTTCTGGGAAGGGTTAGGGTTAGGGTTCAGGCTAGGGTTAGGGTTGGGGACGGGGACGGTTTAGGGTCCAGGTGAGGTTACGGCAACGCTTTAGGGGGAGCGTGCGTGTGAGGGCACGGGTTAGTGTTAGCGTACGGGTTAGGATTAGGGGACGGGTGAGGGTCAGGCTTCAGGGAAGGGTTAGGGTTCGGGTTAGGGTTAGGGTTAGGGGACGGGGATGGTTTAGGGTCCAGGTGAGGGTACGGCAACGCTTTAGGGGGAGCGTGCGTGTGAGGGCGCGGGTTAGTGTTAGCGTACGGGTTAGGATTAGGGGACGGGTGAGGGTCAGGCTTCGGGGAAGGGTTAGGGTTAGGGTTCGGGCTAGGGTTAGGGTTAGGGGACGGGGATGGTTTAGGGTCCAGGTGAGGGTACGGCAACGCTTTAGGGGGAGCGTGCGTGTGAGGGCGCAGGTTAGTGTTAGCGTACGGGTTAGGATTAGGGGACGGGTGAGGGTCAGGCTTCTGGGAAGTGTTAGGGTTAGGGTTCGGGCTAGGGTTAGGGTTAGGGGACGGGGACGGTTTAGGGTCCAGGTGAGGGTACGGCAACGCTTTAGGGGGAGCGTGCGTGTGAGGGCGCGGGTTAGTGTTAGCGTACGGGTTAGGATTAGGGGACGGGTGAGGGTCAGGCTTCGGGGAAGGGTTAGGGTTAGGGTTCGGGCTAGGGTTAGGGTTTAGGGGACGGGGACGGTTTAGGGTCCAGGTGAGGGTACGGCAACGCTTTAGGGTGAGCGTGCGTGTGAGGGCGCGGTTTAGTGTTAGCGTACGGGTTAGGATTAGGGGACGGGTGAGGGTCAGGCTTCGGGGACGGGTTAAGGTTAGGGTTCGGGCTAGGGTTAGGGTTAGGGGACGGGGACGGTTTCGGGTCCAGGTGAGAGTACGGCAACGCTTTAGGGGGAGCGTGCGTGTGAGGGCGCGGGTTAGTGTTAGCGCAGGGGTTAGGATTAGGGGACGGGTGAGGGTCAGGCTTCGGGGAAGGGTTAGGGTTAGGGTTAGGGGACGGGGACGGTTTAGGGTCCAGGTGAGGGTACGGCAATGCTTTAGGGGGAGCGTGCGTGTGAGGGCGCGGGTTAGTGTTAGCGTACGGGTTAGGATTAGGGGACGGGTGAGGGTCAGGCTTCGGGGAAGGGTTAGGGTTAGGGTTCGGGCTAGGGTTAGGGTTAGGGGACGGGGACGGTTTAGGGTCCAGGTGAGGGTACGGCAACGCTTTAGGGGGAGCGTGCGTGTGAGGGCGCGGGTTAGTGTTAGCGTACGGGTTAGGATTAGGGGACGGGTGAGGGTCAGGCTTCGGGGAAGGGTTAGGGTTAGGGTTCGGGCTAGGGTTAGGGTTAGGGGACTGGGACGGTTTCGGGTCCAGGTGAGGGTACGGCAACGCTTTAGGGAGAGCGTGCGTGTGAGGGCGCGGGTTAGTGTTAGCGTACGGGTTAGGATTAGGGGACGGGTGAGGGTCAGGCTTCGGGGAAGGGTTAGGGTTAGGGTTCGTACTAAGGTTAGGGTTAGGGGACGGGGACGGTTTAGGGTCCAGGTGAGGGTACGGCAACGCTTTAGGGGGAGCGTGCGTGTGAGGGCGCGGGTTAGTGTTAGCGTACGGGTTAGGATTAGGGGACGGGTGAGGGTCAGGCTTCGGGGAAGGGTTAGGGTTATGGTTCGGGCTAGGGTTAGGGTTAGGGGACGGGGACGGTTTAGGGTCCAGGTGAGGGTACGGCAACGCTTTAGGGGGAGCGTGCGTGTGAGGGCGCGGGTTAGTGTTAGCGTACGGGTTAGGATTAGGGGACGGGTGAGGGTCAGGCTTCGGGGAAGGGTTAGGGTTAGGGTTCGGGCTAGGGTTAGGGTTAGGGGACGGGGACGGTTTAGGGTCCAGGTGAGGGTACGGCAACGCTTTAGGGGGAGCGTGCGTGTGAGGGCGCGGGTTAGTGTTAGCGTACGGGTTAGGATTAGGGGACGGGTGAGGGTCACGCTTCGGGGAAGGGTTAGGGTTAGGGTACGGGCTAGGGTTAGGGTTAGGGGATGGGGACGGTTTAGGGTCCAGGTGAGGGTACGGCAACGCTTTAGGGGGAGCGTGCGTGTGAGGGCGCGGGTTAGTGTTAGCGTACGGGTTAGGATTAGGGGACGGGTGAGGGTCAGGCTTCGGGGAAGTGTTAGGGTTAGGGTTCGGGCTAGGGTTAGGGTAAGGGGACGGGGACGGTTTAGGGTCCAGGTGAGGGTACGGCAACGCTTTAGGGGGAGCGTGCGTGTGAGGGCACGGGTTAGTGTTAGCGTACGGGTTAGGATTAGGGCACGGTTGAGGGTCAGGCTTCGGGGAAGGGTTAGGGTTAGGGTTCGGGCTAGGGTTAGGGTTAGGGGACGGGGACGGTTTCGGGTCCAGGTGAGGGTACGGCAACGCTTTAGGGGGAGCGTGCGTGTGAGGGCGCGGTTTAGTGTTAGCGTACGGGATAGGATTAGGGGACGCGTGAGGGTCAGGCTTCGGGGAAGGGTTAGGGTTAGGGTTCGGTCTAGGGTTAGGGTTAGGGGACGGGGACGGTTTAGGGACTAGGTGAGGGTACGGCAATGCTTTAGGGGGAGCGTGCGTGTGAGGGCGCGGGTTAGGGTTAGCGTACGGGTTAGGATTAGGGGACGGGTGAGGGTCAGGCTTCGGGGAAGGGTTAGGGTTAGGGTTCGGGCTAGGGTTAGGGTTAGGGTTAGGGGACTGTTTCGGGTCCAGGTGAGGGTACGGCAACGCTTTAGGGGGAGCGTGCGTGTGAGGGCGCGGGTTAGTGTTAGCGTACGGGTTAGGATTAGGGCACGGGTGAGGGTCAGGCTTCGGGGAAGTGTTAGGGTTAGGGTTCGGGCTAGGGTTAGGGTTAGGGGACGGGGACGGTTTAGGGTCTAGGTGAGGGTACGGCAACGCTTTAGGGGGAGCGTGCGTGTAAGGGCGCGGGTTAGTGTTAGCGTACGGGTTAGGATTAGTGGACGGGTGAGGGTCAGGCTTCAGGGAAGGGTTAGGGTTAGGGTTCGGGCTAGGGTTAGGGTTAGGGGACGGGGACGGTTTCGGGTCCAGGTGAGGGTATGGCAACGCTTTAGGGGGAGCGTGCGTGTGAGGGCGCGGTTTAGTGTTAGCGTACGGGTTAGGATTAGGGGACGGGTGAGGGTCAGGCTTCGGGGAAGGGTTAAGGTTAGGGTACGGGCTAGGGTTAGGGTTAGGGGACGGGGACGGTTTCGGGTCCAGGTGAGAGTTCGGCAACGCTTTAGGGGGAGCGTGCGTGTGAGGGCGCGGGTTAGTGTTAGCGTACGGGTTAGGATTAGGGGACGGGTGAGGGTCAGGCTTCGGGGAAGGGTTAGGGTTAGTGTTCGGGCTAGGGTTAGGGTTAGGGGACTGGGATGGTTTTGGGTCCAGGTCAGGGTACGGCAACGCTTTAGGGGGAGCGTGCGTGTGAGGGCGCGGGTTAGTGTTAGCGCAGGGGTTAGGATTAGGGGACGGGTGAGGGTCAGGCTTCGGGGAAGGGTTAGGGTTAGGGTTCGGGCTAGGGTTAGGGTTAGGGGACGGGGACGGTTTAGGGTCCAGGTGAGGGTACGGCAACGCTTTAGGGGGAGCGTGCGTGTGAGGGCGCGCGTTAGTGTTAGCGTACGGGTTAGGATTAGGGGACGGGTGAGGGTCAGGCTTCGGGGAAGGGTTAGGGTTAGTGTTCGGGCTAGGGTTAGGGTTAGGGGACTGGGATGGTTTTGGGTCCAGGTGAGGGTACGGCAACGCTTTAGGGGGAGCGTGCGTGTGAGGGCGCGGGTTAGTGTTAGCGTACGGGTTAGGATTAGGGGACGGGTGAGGGTCAGGCTTCTGGGAAGTGTTAGGGTTAGGGTTCGGGCTAGGGTTAGGTTTAGGGGACGGGGACGGTTTAGGGTCCAGGTGAGGGTACGACAACGCTTTAGGGGGAGCGTGCGTGTGAGGGCGCGGGTTAGTGTTAGCGTACGGGTTAGGATTAGGGGACGGATGAGGGTCAGGCTTCGGGGAAGGGTTAGGGTTAGGGTTTGGGGTAGGGTTAAGGTTAGGGGACTGGGACCGTTTAGGGTCCAGTTGAGGGTACGGCAACGCTTTAGGGGGAGCGTGCGTGTGAGGGCGTGGGTTAGTGTTAGCGTACGGGTTAGGATTAGGGGACGGGTGAGGGTCAGGCTTCGGGGAAGGGTTAGGGATAGGGTTCGGGCTAGGGTTAGGGTTAGGGGACGGGGACGGTTTAGGGTCCAGGTGAGGGTACGGCAACGCTTTAGGGGGAGCGTGCGTTTGAGGGCGCGGGTTAGTGTTAGCGTACGGGTTAGGATTAGGGGACGGGTGAGGGTCAGGCTTCGGGGAAGGGTTAGGGTTAGGGTTCGGGCTAGGGTTAGGGTTAGGGGACGGAGACGGTTTAGGGTCCAGGTGAGTGTACGGCAACGTTTTCGGGGGAGTGCGCGTGTGAGGGCGCGGGTTAGTGTTAGCGTACGGGTTAGGATTAGGGGACATGTGAGGGTCAGGCTTCGGGGAAGGGTTAGGGTTAGGGTTCGGGCTAGGGTTAGGGTTAGGGGACGGGGACGGTTTAGTGTCCAGGTGAGGGTACGGCAATGCTTTAGGGGGAGCGTGCGTGTGAGGGCGCGGGTTAGTGTTAGCGTACGGGTTAGGATTAGGGGACGGGTGAGGGTCAGGCTTCGGGGAAGGGTTAGGGTTAGGGTTCGGGCTAGGGTTAGGGTTAGGGGACGGGGACGGTTTAGGGTCCAGGTGAGGGTACGGCAACGCTTTAGGGGGAGTGTGCGTGTGAGGGCGCGGGTTAGTTTTAGCGTACGGCTTAGGATTAGGGGACGGGTGAGGGTCAGGCTTCGGGGAAGGTTTAGGGTTAGGGTTCGGGCTAGGGTTAGGGTTAGGGGACGGGGACGGTTTAGGGTCCAGGTGAGGGTATGGCAACGTTTTAGGGGGAGCGTGCGTGTGAGGGCGCGGGTTAGGGTTAGCGTACGGGTTAGGATTAGGGGACGGGTGAGGGTCAGGCTTCGGGGAAGGGTTAGGGTTAGGGTTCGGGCTAGGGTTAGGGTTAGGGGACTGGGACGGTTTAGGGTCCAGGTGAGGGTACGGCAACGCTTTAGGGGGAGCGTGCGTGTGAGGGCGCGGGTTAGTGTTAGCGTACGGGTTAGGATTAGGGGACGGGTGAGGGTCAGGCTTCGGGGAAGGGTTAGGGTTAGGGTTCGGGCTAGGGTTAGGGTTAGGGGACGGGGACGGTTTAGGGTCCAGGTGAGGGTACGGCAACGCTTTAGGGGGAGCGTGCGTGTGAGGGCGCGCGTTAGTGTTAGCATACGGGTTAGGATTAGGGGACGGGTGAGGGTCAGGCTTTGGGGAAGGGTTAGGGTTAGGGTTCGGGCTAGGGTTAGGGTTAGGGGACGGGGACGGTTTAGGGTCCAGGTGAGGGTACGGCAATGCTTTAGGGGGAGCGTGCGTGTGAGGGCGCGGGTTAGTGTTAGCGTACGGGTTAGGATTAGGGGACGGGTGAGGGTCAGGCTTCGGGGAAGGGTTAGGGTTAGGGTTCGGGCTAGGGTTAGGGTTAGGGGACGGGGACGGTTTAGGGTCCAGGTGAGGGTACGGCAACGCTTTAGGGGGAGCGTGCGTGTGAGGGCGCGGGTTAGTGTTAGCGTACGGGTTAGGATTAGGGGACGGGTGAGGGTCAGGCTTCGGGGAAGGGTTAGGGTTAGGGTTTGGGCTAGGGTTAGGGTTAGGGGACGGGGACGGTTTAGGGTCCAGGTGAGGGTACGGCAACACTTTAGGCGGAGCGTGCGTGTGAGGGCGCGGGTTAGTGTTAGCGTACGGGTTAGGATTAGGGGACGGGTGAGGGTCAGGCTTCGGGGAAGGGTTAGGTTTAGGGTTCGGGCTAGCGTTAGGGTTAGGGGACGGGGACGGTTTAGGGTCCAGGTGAGGGTACGGCAACGCTTTAGAGGGAGCGTGCATGTGAGGGCGCGGGTTAGTGTTAGCGTACGGGTTAGGATTAGGGGACGGGTGAGGGTCAGGCTTCGGGGAAGGGTTAGGGTTAGGTTTCGAGCTAGGGTTAGGGTTAGGGGACGGGGACGGTTTAGGGTCCAGGTGAGGGTACGGCAACGCTTTAGGGGCAGCATGCGTGTGAGGGCGCGGGTTAGTGTTAGCGTACGGATTAGGATTAGGGGACGGGTGAGGGTCAGGCTTCGGGGAAGGGTTAGGGTTAGGGTTCGGGCTAGGGTTAAGGTTAGGGGACGGGGACCGTTTAGGGTCCAGTTGAGGGTACGGCAACGCTTTAGGGGGAGCGTGCGTGTGAGGGCGCGGGTTAGTGTTAGCGTACGGGTTAGGATTAGGGGACGTGTGAGGGTCAGGCTTCGGGGAAGGGTTAAGGTTAGGTTTCGAGCTAGGGTTAGGGTTAGGGGACCGGGACGGTTTAGGGTCCAGGTGAGGGTACGGCAACGCTTTAGGGGGAGCGTGCGTGTGAGGGCACGGGTTAGTGTTAGCGTACGCATTAGGATTAGGGGACGGGTGAGGGTCAGGCTTCGGGGAAGGGTTAGGGTTAGGGTTCGGGCTAGGGTTAAGATTAGGGGACGGGGACCGTTTAGGGTCCAGTTGAGGGTACGGCAACGCTTTAGGGGGAGCGTGCGTGTGAGGGCGCGGGTTAGTGTTAGCGTACGGGTTAGGATTAGGGGACGGGTGAGGGTCAGGCTTCGGGGAAGGGTTAGGGTTAGGGTTCGGGCTAGGGTTAGGGTTAGGGGACGGGAACGGTTTAGGGTCCAGGTGAGGGTACGGCAACGTTTTAGGGGGAGCGTGCGTGTGAGGGCGCGGGTTAGTGTTAGCGTACGGGTTAGGATTAGGGGACGGGTGAGGGTCAGGCTTCGGGGAAGGGTTAGGGTTAGGGTTCGGGCTAGGGTTAGGGTTAGGGGACGGGGACGGATTAGGGTCCAGGTGAGGGTACGGCAATGCTTTAGGGGGAGCGTGCGTGTGAGGGCGCGGGTTAGTGTTAGCGTACGGGTTAGGATTAGGGGACGGGTGAGGGTCAGGCTTCGGGGAAGGGTTAGGGTTAGGGTTCGGGCTAGGGTTGGGTTTAGGGGACGGGGACGGTTTAGTGTCCAGGTGAGGGTACGGCAACGCTTTAGAGGGAGCGTACATGTGAGGGCAGGGTTAGTGTTAGCGTACGGGTTAGGATTAGGGGACAGGTGAGGGTCAGGCTTCGGGGAAGGGTTAGGGATAGGGTTCGGGCTAGGGTTAGGGGACGGTTTAGGGTCCAGGTGAGGGTACGGCAACGCTTTAGGGGGAGCGTGCGTGTGAGGGCGCGGGTTACTGTTAGCGTACGGGTTAGCATTAGGGGACGGGTGAGGGTCAGGCTTCGGGGAAGGGTTAGGGTTAGGGTTCGGGCTAGGGTTAGGGTTAGGGGACGGGGACGGTTTCGGGTCCAGGTGAGGGTACGGCAACGCTTTAGGGGGAGCGTGCGTGTGAGGGCGTGGGTTAGTGTTAGCATACGGGTTAGGATTAGGGGACGGGTGAGGGTCAGGCTTCGGGGAAGGGTTAGGGTTAGGTTTCGGGCTAGGGTTAGGGTTAGGGGACGGGGATGGTTTAGGGTCAAGGTGAGGGTACGGCAACGCTTTAGGGGGAGCGTGCGTGTGAGGGCGCGGGTTAGTGTTAGCGTACGGGTTAGGATTAGGGGACGGGTGAGGGTCAGGCTTCGGGGAAGGGTTAGGTTTAGGGTTCTGGCTAGGGTTAGGGTTAGGGGACGGAGATGGTTTAGGGTCCAGGTGAGGGTACGGCAACGCTTTAGGGGGAGCGTGCGTGTGAGGGCGCGGGTTAGTGTTAGCGTACGGGTTAGGATTAGGGGACGGGTGAGGGTCAGGCTTCTGGGAAGGGTTAGGGTTAGGGTTCGGGCTAGGGTTAGTATTAGGGGACGGGGACGGTTTAGGGTCCAGGTGAGGGTACGGCAACGCTTTAGGGGGAGCGTGCGTGTGAGGGCGCGGGTTAGTGTTAGCGTACGGGTTACGATTAGGGGACGGGTGAGGGTCAGGCTTCGGGGAAGGGTTAGGGTTAGTGTTCGGGCTAGGGTTAGGGTTAGGGGACGGGGAAGGTTTAGGGTCCAGGTGAGGGTACGGCAACGCTTTAGGGGGAGTGTGCGTGTGAGGGCGCGGGTTAGTTTTAGCGTACGGCTTAGGATTAGGGGACGGGTGAGGGTCAGGCTTCGGGGAAGGGTTAGGGTTAGGGTTCGGGCTAGTGTTAGGGTTAGGGGACGGGGACGGTTTAGGGTCCAGGTGAGGGAATGGCAACGTTTTAGGGGGAGCGTGCGTGTGAGGGCGCGGGTTAGTGTTAGCGTACGGGTTAGGATTAGGGGACGGGTGAGGGTCAGGCTTCGGGGAAGGGTTAGGGTTAGGGTTCGGGCTAGGGTTAGGGTTAGGGGACGGGGACGGTTTAGGGTCCAGGTGAGGGTACGGCAACGCTTTAGGGGGAGCGTGCGTGTGAGGGCGCGGGTTAGTGTTAGCGTACGGGTTAGGATTAGGGGACGGGTGTGGGTCAGGCTTCGGGGAAGGTTTAGGGTTAGGGTTCGGGCTAGGGTTAGGGTTAGGGGACGGGGACGGTTTAGGGTCCAGGTGAGGGTACGGCAACGCTTTAGGGGGAGCGTGCGTGTGAGGGCGCGCGTTAGTGTTAGCGTACGGGTTAGGATTAGGGGACGGGTGAGGGTCAGGCTTCGGGGAAGGGTTAGGGTTAGGGTTCGGGCTAGGGTTAGGGTTAGGGGACGGGGACGGTTTAGGGTCCAGGTGAGGGTACGGCAATGCTTTAGGGGGAGCGTGCGTGTGAGGGCGCGGGTTAGTGTTAGCGTACGGGTTAGGATTAGGGGACGGGTGAGGGTCAGGCTTCGTGGAAGGGTTAGGGTTAGGGTTCGGGCTAGGTTAGGGTTAGGGGACGGGGACGGTTTAGGGTCCAGGTGAGGGTACGGCAACGCTTTAAGGGGAGCGTGCGTGTGAGGGCGTGGGTTAGTGTTAGCGTACGGGTTAGGATTAGGGGACGGGTGAGGGTCAGGCTTCGGGGAAGGGTTAGGGTTAGGGTTCGGACTAGGGTTAGGGTTAGGGGACGGGGACGGGGACGGTTTAGGTTCCAGGTGAAGGTACGGCAACGCTTTAGGGGGAGCGTGCGTGTGAGTGTGCGGGTTAGTGTTAGCGTACGGGTTAGAATTAGGGGACGGTTGAGGGTCATGCTTCGGGGAAGGGTTAGGGTTAGGGTTCGGGTAGGGTTAGGTTTAGGTGTCGGGGACGGTTTAGGGTCCAGGTGAGGGTACGGCAACGCTTTAGGGAGAGAGTGCGTGTGAGGGCGCGGGTTAGTGTTAGCGTACGGCTTAGGATTAGGGGACGGGTGAGGGTCAGGCTTCGGGGAAGGGTTAGGGTTAGGGTTCAGGCTACGGTTAGGGTTAGGGGACGGGGACGGTTTAGGGTCCAGGTGAGGGTACAGCAACGCTTTAGGGGGAGCATGCGTGTGAGGGCGCGCGTTAGTGTTAGCGTACAGGTTAGGATTAGGGGACGGGTGAGGGTCAGGCTTCGGGGAAGGGATAGGGTTAGGGTTCGGGCTAGGGTTAGGGTTAGGGGACGGGGACGGTTTAGGGTAGGTGAGGGTACGGCAACGCTTTAGGGTGAGCGTGCGTGTGAGGGCGCGGTTTAGTGTTAGCGTACGGGTTAGGATTAGGGGACGGGTGAGGGTCAGGCTTCGGGGACGGGTTAAGGTTAGGGTTCGGGCTAGGGTTAGGGTTAGGGGACGGGGACGGTTTCGGGTCCAGGTGAGAGTACGGCAACGCTTTAGGGGGAGCGTGCGTGTGAGGGCGCGGGTTAGTGTTAGCGCAGGGGTTAGGATTAGGGGACGGGTGAGGGTCAGGCTTCGGGGAAGGTTTAGGGTTAGGGTTAGGGGACGGGGACGGTTTAGGGTCCAGTTGAGGGTACGGCAACGCTTTAGGGGGAGCGTGCGTGTGAGGGCGCGGGTTAGTGTTAGCGTACGGGTTAGGATTAGGGGACGGGTGAGGGTCAGGCTTCGGGGAAGGGTTAGGGTTAGGGTTCGGGCTAGGGTTAGGGTTTAGGGGACGGGGACGGTTTAGGGTCCAGGTGAGGGTACGGCAACGCTTTAGAGTGAGCGTGCGTGTGAGGGCGCGGTTTAGTGTTAGCGTACGGGTTAGGATTAGGGGACGGGTGAGGGTCAGGCTTCGGGGACGGGTTAAGGTTAGGGTTCGGGCTAGGGTTAGGGTTAGGGGACGGGGACGGTTTCGGGTCCAGGTGAGAGTACGGCAACGCTTTAGGGGGAGCGTGCGTGTGAGGGCGCGGGTTAGTGTTAGCGCAGGGGTTAGGATTAGGGGACGGGTGAGGGTCAGGCTTCGGGGAAGGGTTAGGGTTAGGGTTAGGGGACGGGGACGGTTTAGGGTCCAGGTGAGGGTACGGCAATGCTTTAGGGGGAGCGTGCGTGTGAGGGCGCGGGTTAGTGTTAGCGTACGGGTTAGGATTAGGGGACGGGTGAGGGTCAGGCTTCGGGGAAGGGTTAGGGTTAGGGTTCGGGCTAGGGTTAGGGTTAGGGGACGGGGACGGTTTAGGGTCCAGGTGAGGGTACGGCAACGCTTTAGGGGGAGCGTGCGTGTGAGGGCGCGGGTTAGTGTTAGCGTACGGGTTAGGATTAGGGGACGGGTGAGGGTCAGGCTTCGGGGAAGGGTTAGGGTTAGGGTTCGGGCTAGGGTTAGGGTTAGGGGACTGGGACGGTTTCGGGTCCAGGTGAGGGTACGGCAACGCTTTAGGGAGAGCGTGCGTGTGAGGGCGCGGGTTAGTGTTAGCGTACGGGTTAGGATTAGGGGACGGGTGAGGGTCAGGCTTCGGGGAAGGGTTAGGGTTAGGGTTCGTACTAAGGTTAGGGTTAGGGGACGGGGACGGTTTAGGGTCCAGGTGAGGGTACGGCAACGCTTTAGGGGGAGCGTGCGTGTGAGGGCGCGGGTTAGTGTTAGCGTACGGGTTAGGATTAGGGGACGGGTGAGGGTCAGGCTTCGGGGAAGGGTTAGGGTTATGGTTCGGGCTAGGGTTAGGGTTAGGGGACGGGGACGGTTTAGGGTCCAGGTGAGGGTACGGCAACGCTTTAGGGGGAGCGTGCGTGTGAGGGCGCGGGTTAGTGTTAGCGTACGGGTTAGGATTAGGGGACGGGTGAGGGTCAGGCTTCGGGGAAGGGTTAGGGTTAGGGTTCGGGCTAGGGTTAGGGTTAGGGGACGGGGACGGTTTAGGGTCCAGGTGAGGGTACGGCAACGCTTTAGGGGGAGCGTGCGTGTGAGGGCGCGGGTTAGTGTTAGCGTACGGGTTAGGATTAGGGGACGGGTGAGGGTCACGCTTCGGGGAAGGGTTAGGGTTAGGGTACGGGCTAGGGTTAGGGTTAGGGGATGGGGACGGTTTAGGGTCCAGGTGAGGGTACGGCAACGCTTTAGGGGGAGCGTGCGTGTGAGGGCGCGGGTTAGTGTTAGCGTACGGGTTAGGATTAGGGGACGGGTGAGGGTCAGGCTTCGGGGAAGTGTTAGGGTTAGGGTTCGGGCTAGGGTTAGGGTAAGGGGACGGGGACGGTTTAGGGTCCAGGTGAGGGTACGGCAACGCTTTAGGGGGAGCGTGCGTGTGAGGGCACGGGTTAGTGTTAGCGTACGGGTTAGGATTAGGGCACGGTTGAGGGTCAGGCTTCGGGGAAGGGTTAGGGTTAGGGTTCGGGCTAGGGTTAGGGTTAGGGGACGGGGACGGTTTCGGGTCCAGGTGAGGGTACGGCAACGCTTTAGGGGGAGCGTGCGTGTGAGGGCGCGGTTTAGTGTTAGCGTACGGGATAGGATTAGGGGACGCGTGAGGGTCAGGCTTCGGGGAAGGGTTAGGGTTAGGGTTCGGTCTAGGGTTAGGGTTAGGGGACGGGGACGGTTTAGGGACTAGGTGAGGGTACGGCAATGCTTTAGGGGGAGCGTGCGTGTGAGGGCGCGGGTTAGGGTTAGCGTACGGGTTAGGATTAGGGGACGGGTGAGGGTCAGGCTTCGGGGAAGGGTTAGGGTTAGGGTTCGGGCTAGGGTTAGGGTTAGGGTTAGGGGACTGTTTCGGGTCCAGGTGAGGGTACGGCAACGCTTTAGGGGGAGCGTGCGTGTGAGGGCGCGGGTTAGTGTTAGCGTACGGGTTAGGATTAGGGCACGGGTGAGGGTCAGGCTTCGGGGAAGTGTTAGGGTTAGGGTTCGGGCTAGGGTTAGGGTTAGGGGACGGGGACGGTTTAGGGTCTAGGTGAGGGTACGGCAACGCTTTAGGGGGAGCGTGCGTGTAAGGGCGCGGGTTAGTGTTAGCGTACGGGTTAGGATTAGTGGACGGGTGAGGGTCAGGCTTCAGGGAAGGGTTAGGGTTAGGGTTCGGGCTAGGGTTAGGGTTAGGGGACGGGGACGGTTTCGGGTCCAGGTGAGGGTATGGCAACGCTTTAGGGGGAGCGTGCGTGTGAGGGCGCGGTTTAGTGTTAGCGTACGGGTTAGGATTAGGGGACGGGTGAGGGTCAGGCTTCGGGGAAGGGTTAAGGTTAGGGTACGGGCTAGGGTTAGGGTTAGGGGACGGGGACGGTTTCGGGTCCAGGTGAGAGTTCGGCAACGCTTTAGGGGGAGCGTGCGTGTGAGGGCGCGGGTTAGTGTTAGCGTACGGGTTAGGATTAGGGGACGGGTGAGGGTCAGGCTTCGGGGAAGGGTTAGGGTTAGTGTTCGGGCTAGGGTTAGGGTTAGGGGACTGGGATGGTTTTGGGTCCAGGTCAGGGTACGGCAACGCTTTAGGGGGAGCGTGCGTGTGAGGGCGCGGGTTAGTGTTAGCGCAGGGGTTAGGATTAGGGGACGGGTGAGGGTCAGGCTTCGGGGAAGGGTTAGGGTTAGGGTTCGGGCTAGGGTTAGGGTTAGGGGACGGGGACGGTTTAGGGTCCAGGTGAGGGTACGGCAACGCTTTAGGGGGAGCGTGCGTGTGAGGGCGCGCGTTAGTGTTAGCGTACGGGTTAGGATTAGGGGACGGGTGAGGGTCAGGCTTCGGGGAAGGGTTAGGGTTAGTGTTCGGGCTAGGGTTAGGGTTAGGGGACTGGGATGGTTTTGGGTCCAGGTGAGGGTACGGCAACGCTTTAGGGGGAGCGTGCGTGTGAGGGCGCGGGTTAGTGTTAGCGTACGGGTTAGGATTAGGGGACGGGTGAGGGTCAGGCTTCTGGGAAGTGTTAGGGTTAGGGTTCGGGCTAGGGTTAGGTTTAGGGGACGGGGACGGTTTAGGGTCCAGGTGAGGGTACGACAACGCTTTAGGGGGAGCGTGCGTGTGAGGGCGCGGGTTAGTGTTAGCGTACGGGTTAGGATTAGGGGACGGATGAGGGTCAGGCTTCGGGGAAGGGTTAGGGTTAGGGTTTGGGGTAGGGTTAAGGTTAGGGGACTGGGACCGTTTAGGGTCCAGTTGAGGGTACGGCAACGCTTTAGGGGGAGCGTGCGTGTGAGGGCGTGGGTTAGTGTTAGCGTACGGGTTAGGATTAGGGGACGGGTGAGGGTCAGGCTTCGGGGAAGGGTTAGGGATAGGGTTCGGGCTAGGGTTAGGGTTAGGGGACGGGGACGGTTTAGGGTCCAGGTGAGGGTACGGCAACGCTTTAGGGGGAGCGTGCGTTTGAGGGCGCGGGTTAGTGTTAGCGTACGGGTTAGGATTAGGGGACGGGTGAGGGTCAGGCTTCGGGGAAGGGTTAGGGTTAGGGTTCGGGCTAGGGTTAGGGTTAGGGGACGGAGACGGTTTAGGGTCCAGGTGAGTGTACGGCAACGTTTTCGGGGGAGTGCGCGTGTGAGGGCGCGGGTTAGTGTTAGCGTACGGGTTAGGATTAGGGGACATGTGAGGGTCAGGCTTCGGGGAAGGGTTAGGGTTAGGGTTCGGGCTAGGGTTAGGGTTAGGGGACGGGGACGGTTTAGTGTCCAGGTGAGGGTACGGCAATGCTTTAGGGGGAGCGTGCGTGTGAGGGCGCGGGTTAGTGTTAGCGTACGGGTTAGGATTAGGGGACGGGTGAGGGTCAGGCTTCGGGGAAGGGTTAGGGTTAGGGTTCGGGCTAGGGTTAGGGTTAGGGGACGGGGACGGTTTAGGGTCCAGGTGAGGGTACGGCAACGCTTTAGGGGGAGTGTGCGTGTGAGGGCGCGGGTTAGTTTTAGCGTACGGCTTAGGATTAGGGGACGGGTGAGGGTCAGGCTTCGGGGAAGGTTTAGGGTTAGGGTTCGGGCTAGGGTTAGGGTTAGGGGACGGGGACGGTTTAGGGTCCAGGTGAGGGTATGGCAACGTTTTAGGGGGAGCGTGCGTGTGAGGGCGCGGGTTAGGGTTAGCGTACGGGTTAGGATTAGGGGACGGGTGAGGGTCAGGCTTCGGGGAAGGGTTAGGGTTAGGGTTCGGGCTAGGGTTAGGGTTAGGGGACTGGGACGGTTTAGGGTCCAGGTGAGGGTACGGCAACGCTTTAGGGGGAGCGTGCGTGTGAGGGCGCGGGTTAGTGTTAGCGTACGGGTTAGGATTAGGGGACGGGTGAGGGTCAGGCTTCGGGGAAGGGTTAGGGTTAGGGTTCGGGCTAGGGTTAGGGTTAGGGGACGGGGACGGTTTAGGGTCCAGGTGAGGGTACGGCAACGCTTTAGGGGGAGCGTGCGTGTGAGGGCGCGCGTTAGTGTTAGCATACGGGTTAGGATTAGGGGACGGGTGAGGGTCAGGCTTTGGGGAAGGGTTAGGGTTAGGGTTCGGGCTAGGGTTAGGGTTAGGGGACGGGGACGGTTTAGGGTCCAGGTGAGGGTACGGCAATGCTTTAGGGGGAGCGTGCGTGTGAGGGCGCGGGTTAGTGTTAGCGTACGGGTTAGGATTAGGGGACGGGTGAGGGTCAGGCTTCGGGGAAGGGTTAGGGTTAGGGTTCGGGCTAGGGTTAGGGTTAGGGGACGGGGACGGTTTAGGGTCCAGGTGAGGGTACGGCAACGCTTTAGGGGGAGCGTGCGTGTGAGGGCGCGGGTTAGTGTTAGCGTACGGGTTAGGATTAGGGGACGGGTGAGGGTCAGGCTTCGGGGAAGGGTTAGGGTTAGGGTTTGGGCTAGGGTTAGGGTTAGGGGACGGGGACGGTTTAGGGTCCAGGTGAGGGTACGGCAACACTTTAGGCGGAGCGTGCGTGTGAGGGCGCGGGTTAGTGTTAGCGTACGGGTTAGGATTAGGGGACGGGTGAGGGTCAGGCTTCGGGGAAGGGTTAGGTTTAGGGTTCGGGCTAGCGTTAGGGTTAGGGGACGGGGACGGTTTAGGGTCCAGGTGAGGGTACGGCAACGCTTTAGAGGGAGCGTGCATGTGAGGGCGCGGGTTAGTGTTAGCGTACGGGTTAGGATTAGGGGACGGGTGAGGGTCAGGCTTCGGGGAAGGGTTAGGGTTAGGTTTCGAGCTAGGGTTAGGGTTAGGGGACGGGGACGGTTTAGGGTCCAGGTGAGGGTACGGCAACGCTTTAGGGGCAGCATGCGTGTGAGGGCGCGGGTTAGTGTTAGCGTACGGATTAGGATTAGGGGACGGGTGAGGGTCAGGCTTCGGGGAAGGGTTAGGGTTAGGGTTCGGGCTAGGGTTAAGGTTAGGGGACGGGGACCGTTTAGGGTCCAGTTGAGGGTACGGCAACGCTTTAGGGGGAGCGTGCGTGTGAGGGCGCGGGTTAGTGTTAGCGTACGGGTTAGGATTAGGGGACGTGTGAGGGTCAGGCTTCGGGGAAGGGTTAAGGTTAGGTTTCGAGCTAGGGTTAGGGTTAGGGGACCGGGACGGTTTAGGGTCCAGGTGAGGGTACGGCAACGCTTTAGGGGGAGCGTGCGTGTGAGGGCACGGGTTAGTGTTAGCGTACGCATTAGGATTAGGGGACGGGTGAGGGTCAGGCTTCGGGGAAGGGTTAGGGTTAGGGTTCGGGCTAGGGTTAAGATTAGGGGACGGGGACCGTTTAGGGTCCAGTTGAGGGTACGGCAACGCTTTAGGGGGAGCGTGCGTGTGAGGGCGCGGGTTAGTGTTAGCGTACGGGTTAGGATTAGGGGACGGGTGAGGGTCAGGCTTCGGGGAAGGGTTAGGGTTAGGGTTCGGGCTAGGGTTAGGGTTAGGGGACGGGAACGGTTTAGGGTCCAGGTGAGGGTACGGCAACGTTTTAGGGGGAGCGTGCGTGTGAGGGCGCGGGTTAGTGTTAGCGTACGGGTTAGGATTAGGGGACGGGTGAGGGTCAGGCTTCGGGGAAGGGTTAGGGTTAGGGTTCGGGCTAGGGTTAGGGTTAGGGGACGGGGACGGATTAGGGTCCAGGTGAGGGTACGGCAATGCTTTAGGGGGAGCGTGCGTGTGAGGGCGCGGGTTAGTGTTAGCGTACGGGTTAGGATTAGGGGACGGGTGAGGGTCAGGCTTCGGGGAAGGGTTAGGGTTAGGGTTCGGGCTAGGGTTGGGTTTAGGGGACGGGGACGGTTTAGTGTCCAGGTGAGGGTACGGCAACGCTTTAGAGGGAGCGTACATGTGAGGGCAGGGTTAGTGTTAGCGTACGGGTTAGGATTAGGGGACAGGTGAGGGTCAGGCTTCGGGGAAGGGTTAGGGATAGGGTTCGGGCTAGGGTTAGGGGACGGTTTAGGGTCCAGGTGAGGGTACGGCAACGCTTTAGGGGGAGCGTGCGTGTGAGGGCGCGGGTTACTGTTAGCGTACGGGTTAGCATTAGGGGACGGGTGAGGGTCAGGCTTCGGGGAAGGGTTAGGGTTAGGGTTCGGGCTAGGGTTAGGGTTAGGGGACGGGGACGGTTTCGGGTCCAGGTGAGGGTACGGCAACGCTTTAGGGGGAGCGTGCGTGTGAGGGCGTGGGTTAGTGTTAGCATACGGGTTAGGATTAGGGGACGGGTGAGGGTCAGGCTTCGGGGAAGGGTTAGGGTTAGGTTTCGGGCTAGGGTTAGGGTTAGGGGACGGGGATGGTTTAGGGTCAAGGTGAGGGTACGGCAACGCTTTAGGGGGAGCGTGCGTGTGAGGGCGCGGGTTAGTGTTAGCGTACGGGTTAGGATTAGGGGACGGGTGAGGGTCAGGCTTCGGGGAAGGGTTAGGTTTAGGGTTCTGGCTAGGGTTAGGGTTAGGGGACGGAGATGGTTTAGGGTCCAGGTGAGGGTACGGCAACGCTTTAGGGGGAGCGTGCGTGTGAGGGCGCGGGTTAGTGTTAGCGTACGGGTTAGGATTAGGGGACGGGTGAGGGTCAGGCTTCTGGGAAGGGTTAGGGTTAGGGTTCGGGCTAGGGTTAGTATTAGGGGACGGGGACGGTTTAGGGTCCAGGTGAGGGTACGGCAACGCTTTAGGGGGAGCGTGCGTGTGAGGGCGCGGGTTAGTGTTAGCGTACGGGTTACGATTAGGGGACGGGTGAGGGTCAGGCTTCGGGGAAGGGTTAGGGTTAGTGTTCGGGCTAGGGTTAGGGTTAGGGGACGGGGAAGGTTTAGGGTCCAGGTGAGGGTACGGCAACGCTTTAGGGGGAGTGTGCGTGTGAGGGCGCGGGTTAGTTTTAGCGTACGGCTTAGGATTAGGGGACGGGTGAGGGTCAGGCTTCGGGGAAGGGTTAGGGTTAGGGTTCGGGCTAGTGTTAGGGTTAGGGGACGGGGACGGTTTAGGGTCCAGGTGAGGGAATGGCAACGTTTTAGGGGGAGCGTGCGTGTGAGGGCGCGGGTTAGTGTTAGCGTACGGGTTAGGATTAGGGGACGGGTGAGGGTCAGGCTTCGGGGAAGGGTTAGGGTTAGGGTTCGGGCTAGGGTTAGGGTTAGGGGACGGGGACGGTTTAGGGTCCAGGTGAGGGTACGGCAACGCTTTAGGGGGAGCGTGCGTGTGAGGGCGCGGGTTAGTGTTAGCGTACGGGTTAGGATTAGGGGACGGGTGTGGGTCAGGCTTCGGGGAAGGTTTAGGGTTAGGGTTCGGGCTAGGGTTAGGGTTAGGGGACGGGGACGGTTTAGGGTCCAGGTGAGGGTACGGCAACGCTTTAGGGGGAGCGTGCGTGTGAGGGCGCGCGTTAGTGTTAGCGTACGGGTTAGGATTAGGGGACGGGTGAGGGTCAGGCTTCGGGGAAGGGTTAGGGTTAGGGTTCGGGCTAGGGTTAGGGTTAGGGGACGGGGACGGTTTAGGGTCCAGGTGAGGGTACGGCAATGCTTTAGGGGGAGCGTGCGTGTGAGGGCGCGGGTTAGTGTTAGCGTACGGGTTAGGATTAGGGGACGGGTGAGGGTCAGGCTTCGTGGAAGGGTTAGGGTTAGGGTTCGGGCTAGGTTAGGGTTAGGGGACGGGGACGGTTTAGGGTCCAGGTGAGGGTACGGCAACGCTTTAGGGGGAGCGTGCGTGTGAGGGCGCGGGTTAGTGTTAGCGTACGGGTTAGGATTAGGGGACGGGTGAGGGTCAGGCTTCGGGGAAGGGTTAGGGTTAGGGTTCGGGCTAGGGTTAGGGTTAGGGGACGGGGACGGTTTAGGGTCCAGGTGAGGGTACGGCAACGCTTTAGGCGGAGCGTGCGTGTGAGGGCGCGGGTTAGTGTTAGCGTACGGGTTAGGATTAGGGGACGGGTGAGGGTCAGGCTTCGGGGAAGGGTTAGGTTTAGGGTTCGGGCTAGCGTTAGGGTTAGGGGACGGGGACGGTTTAGGGTCCAGGTGAGGGTACGGCAACGCTTTAGAGGGAGCGTGCATGTGAGGGCGCGGGTTAGTGTTAGCGTACGGGTTAGGATTAGGGGACGGGTGAGGGTCAGGCTTCGGGGAAGGGTTAGGGTTAGGTTTCGAGCTAGGGTTAGGGTTAGGGGACGGGGACGGCTTAGGGTCCAGGTGAGGGTACGGCAACGCTTTAGGGGGAGCGTGCGTGTGAGGGCGCGGGTTAGTGTTAGCGTACGGATTAGGATTAGGGGACGGGTGAGGGTCAGGCTTCGGGGAAGGGTTAGGGTTAGGGTTCGGGCTAGGGTTAAGGTTAGGGGACGGGGACCGTTTAGGGTCCAGTTGAGGGTACGGCAAAGCTTTAGGGGGAGCGTGCGTGTGAGGGCGCGGGTTAGTGTTAGCGTACGGGTTAGGATTAGGGGACGGGTGAGGGTCAGGCTTCGGGGAAGGGTTAGGGATAGGGTTCGGGCTAGGGTTAGGGTTAGGGGACGGGGACGGTTTAGGGTCCAGGTGAGGGTACGGCAACGCTTTAGGGGGAGCGTGCGTGTGAGGGCGCGGGTTAGTGTTAGCGTACGGGTTAGGATTAGGGGACGTGTGAGGGTCAGGCTTCGGGGAAGGGTTAAGGTTAGGTTTCGAGCTAGGGTTAGGGTTAGGGGACCGGGACGGTTTAGGGTCCAGGTGAGGGTACGGCAACGCTTTAGGGGGAGCGTGCGTGTGAGGGCACGGGTTAGTGTTAGCGTACGCATTAGGATTAGGGGACGGGTGAGGGTCAGGCTTCGGGGAAGGGTTAGGGTTAGGGTTCGGGCTAGGGTTAAGATTAGGGGACGGGGCCGTTTAGGGTCCAGTTGAGGGTACGGCAACGCTTTAGGGGGAGCGTGCGTGTGAGGGCGCGGGTTAGTGTTAGCGTACGGGTTAGGTTTAGGGGACGGGTGAGGGTCAGGCTTCGGGGAAGTGTTAGGGATAGGGTTCGGGCTAGGGTTCGGGTTAGGGGACGGGGACGGTTTAGGGTCCAGATGAGGGTATGGCAACGATTTAGGGGGAGCGTGCGTGTGAGGGCACGGGTTAGTGTTAGCGTACGGGTTAGGATTAGGGGACGGGTGAGGGTCAGGCTTTGGGGAAGGGTTAGGGTTAGGGTTCGGGCTAGGGTTAGGGTTAGGGGACGGGAACGGTTTAGGGTCCAGGTGAGGGTACGGCAACGTTTTAGGGGGAGCGTGCGTGTGAGGGCGCGGGTTAGTGTTAGCGTACGGGTTAGGATTAGGGGACGGGTGAGGGTCAGGCTTCGGGGAAGGGTTAGGGTTAGGGTTCGGGCTAGGGTTAGGGTTAGGGGACGGGGACGGTTTAGGGTCCAGGTGAGGGTACAGCAACGCTTTAGGGGGAGCGTGCGTGTGAGGGCGTGGGTTAGTGTTAGCGTACGGGTTAGGATTAGGGGACGGGTGAGGGTCAGGCTTCGGGGAAGGGTTAGCGTTAGGGTTCGGGCTAGGGTTAGGGTTAGGGGACGGGGACGGTTTAGGGTCCAGGTGAGGTTACGGCAACGCTTTAGGGGGAGCGTGCGTGTGAGGGCACGGGTTAGTGTTACCGTACGGTTTAGGATTAGGGGACGGGTGAGGGTCAGGCTTCAGGGAAGGGTTAGTGTTCGGGCTAGGGTTAGGGTTAGGGGATGGGGACGGTTTAGGGTCCAGGTGAGGGTACGGCAATGCTTTAGGGGGAGCGTGCATGTGAGGGCGCAGGTTAGTGTTAGCGTACGGGTTAGGATTAGGGGACTGTTGAGGGTCAGGCTTCGGGGAAGGGTTAGGGTTAGGGTTCGGGCTAGGGTTAGGGTTAGGGGACGGGGACGGTTTAGTGTCCAGTTGAGGGTACGGCAACGCTTTAGGGGGAGCATGCGTGTGAGGGCCCGGGTTAGTGTTAGCGTACGGGTTAGGATTAGGGGACGGGTGAGGGTCAGGCTTCGGGGAAGGGTTAGGGATAGGGTTCGGGCTAGGGTTAGGGTTAGGGGACGGGGACGGTTTAGGGTCCAGGTGAGGGTACGGCAACGCTTTAGGGGGAGCGTGCGTGTGAGGGCGCGGGTTAGTGTTAGCGTACGGGTTAGTATTAGGGGACGGGTGAGGGTCAGGCTTCGGGGAAGGGTTAGGGTTAGGTTTCGAGCTAGGGTTAGGGTTAGGGTACGGGGACGGTTTAGGGTCCAGGTGAGGGTATGGCAACGCTTTAGGGGGAGCGTGCGTGTGAGGGCGCGGGTTAGTGTTAGCGTACGGGTTAAGATTAGGGGACGGGTGAGGGTCAGGCTTCGGGGAAGGGTTAGGTTTAGGGTTCGGGCTAGGGTTAAGGTTAGGGGACGGGGACCGTTTAGGGTCCAGGTGAGGGTACGGCAACGCTTTAGGGGGAGAGTGCTTGTGAGGGCGCGGGTTAGTGTTAGCATACGGGTTAGGATTAGGGGACGTGTGAGGGTCAGGTTTCGGGGAAGGGTTAGGGTTAGGGTTCGGGTTAGGGTTAGGGTTAGGGGACGGTTTCGGGTCCAGGTGAGGGTACGGCAACGCTTTAGGGGGAGCGTGCGTGTGAGGGCGCGGGTTAGTGTTAGCGTACGGGTTAGGATTAGGGGACGGGTGAGGGTCAGGCTTCGGGGAAGGGTTAGGGTTAGGGTTCGGGCTAGGGTTAGGGTTAGGGGACGGGGACGGTTTAGGGTCCAGGTGAGGGTACGGCAACGCTTTAGGGGGAGCGTGCGTGTGAGGGCGCGGGTTAGTGTTAGCGTACGGGTTAGGATTAGGGAACGGGTGAGGGTCAGGCTTCGGGGAAGGGTTAGGGTTAGGGTTTGGGCGAGGGTTAGGGTTAGGGGACGGGGACGGTTTAGGGTCCAGGTGAGGGTACGGCAACGCTTTAGGGGGAGCGTGCGTGTGAGGGCGCGGGTTACTGTTAGCGTACGGGTTAGGATTAGGGGACGGGTGAGGGTCAGGCTTCGGGGAAGGGTTAGGGTTAGGGTTCGGGCTAGGGTTAGGGTTAGGGGACGGGGACGGTTTAGGGTCCAGGTGAGGGTACGGCAACGCTTTAGGGGGAGGTGCATGTGAGGGCGTTGGTTAGTGTTAGTGTACGGGTTAGGATTAGGGAACGGGTGAGGGTCAGGCTTAGGGGAAGGGTTAGGGTTAGGGTTCGGGCTAGGGTTAGGGTTAGGGGACGGGGACGGTTTAGGGTCCAGGTGAGGGTACGGCAACGCTTTAGGGGGAGCGTGCGTGTGAGGGCGCGAGTTAGTGTTAGCGTACGGGTTAGGATTAGGGGACGGGTGAGGGTCAGGCTTCGGGGAAGGGTTAGGGTTAGGGTTCGGGCTAGGGTTAGGGTTAGGGGACGGGGACGGTTTAGGGTCCAGGTGAGGGTATGGCAACGCTTTAGGGGGAGCGTGCGTGTGAGGGCGTGGGTTAGTGTTAGAGTACGGTTTAGGATTAGGGGATGTGTGAGGGTCAGGCTTCGGGGAAGTGTTAGGGTTAGGGTTCGGACTAGGTTTAGGGGACGGGGACGGGGACGGGGACGGTTTAGGGTCCAGGTGAGGGTACGGCAACTCTTTAGTGGGAGCGTGCGTGTGAGGGTGCGGGTTAGTGTTAGCGTACGGGTTAGAATTAGGGGACGGTTGAGGGTCATGCTTCGGGGAAGGGTTAGGGTTAGGGTTCGGGCTAGGGTTAGGGTTAGGGGACGGGGACGGTTTAGGGTCCAGGTGAGGGTACGGCAACGCTTTAGGGGGAGCGTGCGTGTGAGGGCGCGGGTTAGTGTTAGCGTACGGGTTAGGATTAGGGGACGGATGAGGGTCAGGCTTCGGGGAAGGGTTAGGGTTAGGGTTCGAGCTAGGGTTAGGGTTACGGGACAGGGACGGTTTAGGGTCCAGGTGAGGGTACGGCAACGCTTTAGGGGGAGCGTGCGTGTGAGGGCGAGGGTTAGTGTTAGCATACGGGTTAGGATTAGGTGACGGGTGAGGGTCAGGCTTCGGGGAAGGGTTAGTGTTAGGGTTCGGGCTAGGGTTAGGATTAGGGGACGGGGTCGGTTTAGGGTCCAAGTGAGGGTACGGCAACGTTTTAGGGGGAGCGTGCGTGTGAGGGCGCGCGTTAGTGTTAGCGTACGGGTTAGGATTAGGGGACGGGTGAGGGTCAGGCTTCGGGGAAGGGTTAGGGTTAGGGTTCGGGCTAGGGTTAGGGTTAGGGGACGGGGACCGTTTAGGGTCCAGGTGAGGGTACGGCAACGCTTTAGGGGGAGCGTGCGTGTGAGGGCGCAGGTTAGTGTTAGCGTACGGGTTAGGATTAGGGGACGGGTGAGGGTCAGGCTTCGGGGAAGTGTTAGGGTTAGGGTTCGGACTAGGGTTAGGGTTAGGGGACGGGGACGGTTTAGGGTCCAGGTGAGGGTACGGCAACGCTTTAGGGGGAGCGTGCCTGTGAGGGCGCGGGTTAGTGTTAGCGTACGGGTTAGGATTAGGGGACGGGTGAGGGTCAGGCTTCGGGGAAGGGTTAGGGTTAGGGTTTGGGCTAGGGTTAGGGTTAGGGGATGGGGACGGTTTAGGGTCCAGGTGAGGGTACGGCAACGCTTTAGGGGGAGCGTGCGTGTGAGGGAGGGGGTTAGTGTTAGCGTACGGGTTAGGATTAGGGGACGGGTGAGTGTCAGGCTTCGGGGAAGTGTTAGGGTTAGGGTTCGGGCTAGGGTTAGGGTTAGGGGACGGGGACGGTTTAGGGTCCAGGTGAGGGTACGGCAACGCTTTAGGGGGAGCGTGCGTGTGAGGGCGCATGTTAGTGTTAGCGTACGGGTTAGGATTAGGGGATGGGTGAGGGTCAGGCTTCGGGGAAGGGTTAGGGTTAGGGTTCGGACTAGGGTTAGGGTTAGGGGACGGGGACGGGGACGGTTTAGGGTCCAGGTGAGGGTACGGCAACGCTTTAGGGGGAGCGTGCGTGTGAGGGCGCGGGTTAGTGTTAGCGTACGGGTTAGGATTAGGGGACGTGTGAGGGTCAGGCTTCGGGGAAGGGTTAGGGTTAGGGTTCGGGCTAGGTTTAAGGTTAGGGGACGGGGACGGTTTAGGGTCCAGGTGAGGGTACGGCAATGCTTTAAGGGGAGCGTGCGTGTGAGGGCACGGGTTAGTGTTAGCGTACGGGTTAGGATTAGGGGACGGGTGAGGGTCAGGCTTCGGGGAAGGGTTAGGGTTAGGGTTCGGGCTAGGGTTAGGGTTACGGGACAGGGACGGTTTAGGGTCCAGGTGAGGGTACGGCAACGATTTAGGGGGAGAGTGCGTGTGAGGGCGAGGGTTAGTGTTAGCGTACGGGTTAGGATTAGGGGACGGGTGAGGGTCAGGCTTCGGGGAAGTGTTAGTGTTAGGGTTCGGGCTAGGGTTAGGGTTAGGGGACGGGGACGGTTTAGGGTCCAAGTGAGGGTACGGCAACGTTTTAGGGGGAGCGTGCGTGTGAGGGCGCGCGTTAGTGTTAGCGTACGGGTTAGGATTAGGGGACGGGTGAGGGTCAGGCTTCGGGGAAGGGTTAGGGTTAGGGTTCGGGCTAGGGTTAGGGTTAGGGGACGGGGACGGTTTAGGGTCCAGGTGAGGGTACGGCAACGCTTTAGGGGGAGCGTGCGTGTGAGGGCGCAGGTTAGTGTTAGCGTACGGGTTAGGATTAGGGGACGGGTGAGGGTCAGGCTTCGGGGAAGGGTTAGGGTTAGGGTTCGGGCTAGGGTTAGGGTTAGGGGACGGGGACGGTTTAGGGTCCAGGTGAGGGTACGGCAACGTTTTAGGGGGAGCGTGCGTGTGAGGGCGCGCGTTAGTGTTAGCGTACGGGTTAGGATTAGGGGACGGGTGAGGGTCAGGCTTTGGGGAAGGGTTAGGGTTAGGGTTCGGGCTAGGGTTAGGGTTAGGGGACGGGGACGGTTTAGGGTCCAGGTGAGGGTACGGCAACGCTTTAGGGGGAGCGTGCCTGTGAGGGCGCGGGTTAGTGTTAGCGTACGGCTTAGGATTAGGGGACGGGTGAGGGTCAGGCTTCGGGGAAGGGTTAGGGTTAGGGTTTGGGCTAGGGTTAGGGTTAGGGGACGGGGACGGTTTAGGTCCAGGTGAGGGTACGGCAACGCTTTAGGGGGAGCGTGCGTGTGAGGGCGCGGGTTAGTGTTAGCGTACGGGTTAGGATTAGGGGACGGGTGAGGGTCAGGCTTCGGGGAAGTGTTAGGGTTAGGGTTCGGGCTAGGGTTAGGGTTAGGGGACGGGGACGGTTTAGGGTCCAGGTGAGGGTACTGCAACGCTTTAGGGGGAGCGTGCGTGTGGGGGCACGGGTTAGTGTTAGCGTACGTGTTAGGATTAGGGGACGGGTGAGGGTCAGGCTTCGGGGAAGGGTTAGGGTTAGGGTTCGGGCTAGGGTTAGGGGACGTGGACGGGGACGGGGACGGTTTAGGGTCCAGGTGAGGGTACGGCACCGCTTTAGGGGGACCGTGCGTGTGAGGGCGTGGGTTAGTGTTAGCGTACGGGTTAGGATTAGAGGACGGGTGAGGGTCAGGCTTCGGGGAAGGGTTAGGGTTAGGGTTCGGGCTAGGGTTAGGGTTAGGGGACGGGGATGGTTTCGGGTCCAGGTGAGGGTACGGCAACGATTTAGGGGGAGCGTGCGTGTGAGGGCGCGGGTTAGTGTTAGCGTACGGGTTAGGATTAGGGGACGGGTGAGGGTCAGGCTTCGGGGAAGGGTTAGGGTTAGGGTTCGGGCTAGGGTTAGGGTTAGGGGATGGGGACGGTTTAGGGTCCAGGTGATGATACGGCAACGCTTTAGGGGGAGCGTGCGTGTGAGGGCACGGGTTAGTGTTAGCGTATGGGTTAGGATTAGGGGACGGGTGAGGGTCATGTTTCGGGGAAGGGTTAGAGTTAGGGTTCGGGATAGGGTTCGGGATAGGTGACGGGGACGGTTTAGGGTCCAGGTGAGGGTACGGCAACGATTTAGGGGGAGCGTGCATGTGAGGGCGCGGGGTAGTGTTAGCGTACGGGTTAGGATTATGGGACGGGTGAGGGTCAGGCTTCGGGGAAGGGTTAGGGTTAGGGTTCGGGCTAGCTTAAGGGTAAGGGGACGGGGACGGTTTACGGTCCAGGTGAGGGTACGGCAACGCTTTAGGGGGAGCGTGCGTGTGAGGGCGCGGGTTAGTGTTAGCGTACGGGTTAGGATTAGGGGACGGGTGAGGGTCAGGCTTCGGGGAAGGGTTAGGGTTAGGGTTCGGTCTAGGGTTACGGTTAGGAGACGGGGACGGTTTCGGGTCCAGGTGAGGGTACGGCAACGCTTTAGGGGGAGCGTGCGTGTGAGGGCGCGGGTTAGTGTTAGCGTACGGGTTAGGATTAGAGGACGGGTGAGGGTCAGGCTTCGGGGAAGGGTTAGGGTTAGGGTTCGGGCTAGGGTTAGGTTTAAGGGACGGGGACGGTTTCGGGTCCAGGTGAGGGTACGGCAACGCTTTAGGGGGAGCGTGCGTGTGAGGGCGCGGGTTAGTGTTAGCGTACGGGTTAGGATTAGGGGACGGGTGAGGGTCAGGCTTCGGGAAGGGTTAGGGTTAAGGTTCGGGCTAGGGTTAGGGTTAGGGGACGGGGACGGTTTCGGGTCCAGGTGAGGGTACGGCAACGCTTTAGGGGGAGCGTGCGTGTGAGGGCGTGGGTTAGTGTTAGCGTACGGGTTAGGATTAGGGGACGGGTGAGGGTCAGGCTTCGGGGAAGGGTTAGGGTTAGGGTTCGGGCTAGGGTTAGGGTTAGGGGACGGGGACGGTTTAGGGTCCAGGTGAGGGTACGGCAACGCTTTAGGGGGAGCGTGCGTGTGAGGGCGCGGGTTAGTGTTAGCGTACGGGTTAGGATTAGGGGACGGATGAGGGTCAGGCTTCGGGGAAGGTTTAGGGTTAGGGTTCGGGCTAGGGTTAGGGTTAGGGGACGGGGACGGTTTCGGGTCCAGGTGAGGGTACGGCAACGCTTTAGGGGGAGCGTGCGTGTGAGGGCGCGCTTTAGTGTTAGCGTACGGGTTAGGATTAGGGGACGGGTGAGGGTCAGGCTTCGGGGAAGGGTTAGTGTTAGGGTTCGGGCTAGGGTTAGGGTTAGGGGATGGGGACGGTTTAGGGTCCAGGTGAGGGTATGGCAACGCTTTAGGGGGAGCGTTCGTGTGAGGGCGCGGGTTAGTGTTAGCGTACGGGTTAGGATTAGGGGACGGGTGAGGGTCAGGCTTCGGGGAAGGGTTAGGGTTAGGGTTCGGGCTAGGGTTAGGTTAAGGGGACGGGGACGGTTTCGGGTCCAGGTGAGAGTACGGCAACGCTTTAGGGGGAGCGTGCGTGAGAGGGCGTGGGTTAGTGTTAGCGTACGGGTTAGGATTAGGGGACGGGTGAGGGTCAGGCTTCGGGGAAGGGTTAGGGTTAGGGTTCGGGCTAGGGTTAGGGTTACGGACGGGGACGGTTTAGGGTCCAGGTGAGGGTACGGCAACGCTTTAGGGGGAGCGTGTGTGTGAGGGCACGGGTTAGTGTTAGCGTACGGGTTAGGATTAGGGGACCGGTGAGGGTCAGGCTTCGGGGAAGGGTTAGGGTTAGGGTTCGGGCTAGGGTTAGGGTTAGGGGACGGGGACGGTTTAGGGTCCAGGTGAGGGTACGGCAACGCTTTAGGGGGAGCGTGCGTGTGAGGGTGCGGGTTAGTGTTAGCGTACGGGTTAGGATTAGGGGACGGGTGAGGGTCAGGCTTCGGGGAAGGGTTAGGGTTAGGGTTCGGGCTAGGGTTAGGGTTAGGGGACGGGGACGGTTTAGGGTCCAGGTGAGGGTACGGCAACGCTTTAGGGGGAGCATGCGTGTGAGGGCGCGGGTTAGTGTTAGCGTACGGGTTAGGATTAGGGGACGGATGAGGGTCAGGCTTCGGGGAAGGGTTAGGGTTAGGGTTCGAGCTAGGGTTAGGGTTACGGGACAGGGACGGTTTAGGGTCCAGGTGAGGGTACGGCAACGCTTTAGGGGGAGCGTGCGTGTGAGGGCGAGGGTTAGTGTTAGCATACGGGTTAGGATTAGGTGACGGGTGAGGGTCAGGCTTCGGGGAAGGGTTAGTGTTAGGGTTCGGGCTAGGGTAGGGTTAGGGGACGGGGTCGGTTTAGGGTCCAAGTGAGGGTACGGCAACGTTTTAGGGGGAGCGTGCGTGTGAGGGCGCGCGTTAGTGTTAGCGTACGGGTTAGGATTAGGGGACGGGTGAGGGTCAGGCTTCGGGGAAGGGTTAGGGTTAGGGTTCGGGCTAGGGTTAGGGTTAGGGGACGGGGACAGTTTAGGGTCCAGGTGAGGGTACGGCAACGCTTTAGGGGGAGCGTGCGTGTGAGGGCGCAGGTTAGTGTTAGCGTACGGGTTAGGATTAGGGGACGGGTGAGGGTCAGGCTTCGGGGAAGTGTTAGGGTTAGGGTTCGGACTAGGGTTAGGGTTAGGGGACGGGGACGGTTTAGGGTCCAGGTGAGGGTACGGCAACGCTTTAGGGGGAGCGTGCCTGTGAGGGCGCGGGTTAGTGTTAGCGTACGGGTTAGGATTAGGGGACGGGTGAGGGTCAGGCTTCGGGGAAGGGTTAGGGTTAGGGTTTGGGCTAGGGTTAGGGTTAGGGGATGGGGACGGTTTAGGGTCCAGGTGAGGGTACGGCAACGCTTTAGGGGGAGCGTGCGTGTGAGGGAGGGGGTTAGTGTTAGCGTACGGGTTAGGATTAGGGGACGGGTGAGGGTCAGGCTTCGGGGAAGTGTTAGGGTTAGGGTTCGGGCTAGGGTTAGGGTTAGGGGACGGGGACGGTTTAGGGTCCAGGTGAGGGTACGGCAACGCTTTAGGGGGAGCGTGCGTGTGAGGGCGCAGGTTAGTGTTAGCGTACGGGTTAGGATTAGGGGATGGGTGAGGGTCAGGCTTCGGGGAAGTGTTAGGGTTAGGGTTCGGACTAGGGTTAGGGTTAGGGGACGGGGACGGGGACGGTTTAGGGTCCAGGTGAGGGTACGGCAACGCTTTAGGGGGAGCGTGCGTGTGAGGGCGTGGGTTAGTGTTAGCGTACGGATTAGGATTAGGGGACGGGTGAGGGTCAGGCTTCGGGGAAGGGTTAGGGTTAGGGTTCGGGCTAGGGTTAGGGTTAGGGGACGGGGACGGTTTAGGGTCCAGGTGAGGGTACTGCAACGCTTTAGGGGGAGCGTGCGTGTGAGGGCGAGGGTTAGTGTTAGCGTACGGGTTAGGATTAGGGGACGGGTGAGGGTCAGGCTTCGGGGAAGGGTTAGTGTTAGGGTTCGGGCTAGGGTTAGGGTTAGGGGACGGGGACGGTTTAGGGTCCAGGTGAGGGTACGGCAACGTTTTAGGGGGAGCGTGCGTGTGAGGGCGCGCGTTAGTGTTAGCGTACGGGTTAGGATTAGGGGACGGGTGAGGGTCAGGCTTTGGGGAAGGGTTAGGGTTAGGGTTCGGGCTAGGGTTAGGGTTAGGGGACGGGGACGGTTTAGGGTCCAGGTGAGGGTACGGCAACGCTTTAGGGGGAGCGTGCGTGTGAGGGCGCGGGTTAGTGTTAGCGTACGGGTTAGGATTAGGGGACGGGTGAGGGTCAGGCTTCGGGGAAGGGTTAGGGTTAGGGTTCGGGCTAGGGTTAGGGTTAGGGGACGGGGACGGTTTAGGGTCCAGGTGAGGGTACGGCAAGGCTTTAGGGGGAGCGTGCCTGTGAGGGCGCGGGTTAGTGTTAGCGTACGGCTTAGGATTAGGGGACGGGTGAGGGTCAGGCTTCGGGGAAGGGTTAGGGTTAGGGTTTGGGCTAGGGTTATGGTTAGGGGACGGGGACGGTTTAGGTCCAGGTGAGGGTACGGCAACGCTTTAGGGGGAGCGTGCGTGTGAGGGCGCGGGTTAGTGTTAGCGTACGGGTTAGGATTAGGGGACGGGTGAGGGTCAGGCTTCGGGGAAGTGTTAGGGTTAGGGTTCGGGCTAGGGTTAGGGTTAGGGGACGGGGACGGTTTAGGGTCCAGGTGAGGGTACTGCAACGCTTTAGGGGGAGCGTGCGTGTGGGGGCACGGGTTAGTGTTAGCGTACGGGTTAGGATTAGGGGACGGGTGAGTGTCAGGCTTCGGGGAAGGGTTAGGGTTAGGGTTCGGGCTAGGGTTAGGGTTAGGGGACGGGGACGGGGACGGTTTAGGGTCCAGGTGAGGGTACGGCACCGCTTTAGGGGGACCGTGCGTGTGAGGGCGTGGGTTAGTGTTAGCGTACGGGTTAGGATTAGAGGACGGGTGAGGGTCAGGCTTCGGGGAAGGGTTAGGGTTAGGGTTCGGGCTAGGGTTAGGGTTAGGGGACGGGGATGGTTTCGGGTCCAGGTGAGGGTACGGCAACGATTTAGGGGGAGCGTGCGTGTGAGGGCGCGGGTTAGTGTTAGCGTACGGGTTAGGATTAGGGGACGGGTGAGGGTCAGGCTTCGGGGAAGGGTTAGGGTTAGGGTTCGGGCTAGGGTTAGGGATAGGGGATGGGGACGGTTTAGGGTCCAGGTGATGGTACGGCAACGCTTTAGGGGGAGCGTGCGTGTGAGGGCGCGGGTTAGTGTTAGCGTATGGGTTAGGATTAGGGGACGGGTGAGGGTCATGTTTCGGGGAAGGGTTAGAGTTAGGGTTCGGGATAGGGTTCGGGATAGGTGACGGGGACGGTTTAGGGTCCAGGTGAGGGTACGGCAACGATTTAGGGGGAGCGTGCATGTGAGGGCGCGGGTTAGTGTTAGCGTACGGGTTAGGATTATGGGACGGGTGAGGGTCAGGCTTCGGGGAAGGGTTAGGGTTAGGGTTCGGGCTAGCTTAAGGGTAAGGGGACGGGGACGGTTTAGGGTCCAGGTGAGGGTACGGCAACGCTTTAGGGGGAGCGTGCGTGTGAGGGCGCGGGTTAGTGTTAGCGTACGGGTTAGGATTAGGGGACGGTTGCGGGTCACGCTTCAGGGAAGGGTTACGGTTAGGGTTCGGGCTAGGGTTAGGGATAGGGGACGGGGACGGTTTCGGGTCCAGGTGAGGGTACGGCAACGCTTTAGGGGGAGCGTGCGTGTGAGGGCGCGGGTTAGTGTTAGCATACGGGTTAGGATTAGGGGACGGGTGAGGGTCAGGCTTCGGGGAAGGGTTAGGGTTAGGGTTCGGGCTAGGGTTAGGGTTAGGGGACGGGGACGGTTTATGGTCCAGGTGAGGGTACGGCAACGCTTTAGGGGGAGCGTGCGTGTGAGGGCGCGGGTTAGTGTTAGCGTACGGGTTAGGATTAGGGGACGGGTGAGGGTCAGGCTTCGGGGAAGGGTTAGGGTTAGGGTTCGGTCTAGGGTTACGGTTAGGAGACGGGGACGGTTTCGGGTCCAGGTGAGGGTACGGCAACGCTTTAGGGGGAGCGTGCGTGTGAGGGCGCGGGTTAGTGTTAGCGTACGGGTTAGGATTAGAGGACAGGTGAGGGTCAGGCTTCGGGGAAGGGTTAGGGTTAGGGTTCGGGCTAGGGTTAGGTTTAAGGGACGGGGACGGTTTCGGGTCCAGGTGAGGGTACGGCAACGCTTTAGGGGGAGCGTGCGTGTGAGGGCGCGGGTTAGTGTTAGCGTACGGGTTAGGATTAGGGGACGGGTGAGGGTCAGGCTTCGGGAAGGGTTAGGGTTAAGGTTCGGGCTAGGGTTAGGGTTAGGGGACGGGGACGGTTTCGGGTCCAGGTGAGGGTACGGCAACGCTTTAGGGGGAGCGTGCGTGTGAGGGCGTGGGTTAGTGTTAGCGTACGGGTTAGGATTAGGGGACGGGTGAGGGTCAGGCTTCGGGGAAGGGTTAGGGTTAGGGTTCGGGCTAGGGTTAGGGTTAGGGGACGGGGACGGTTTAGGGTCCAGGTGAGGGTACGGCAACGCTTTAGGGGGAGCGTGCGTGTGAGGGCGCGGGTTAGTGTTAGCGTACGGGTTAGGATTAGGGGACGGATGAGGGTCAGGCTTCGGGGAAGGTTTAGGGTTAGGGTTCGGGCTAGGGTTAGGGTTAGGGGACGGGGACGGTTTCGGGTCCAGGTGAGGGTACGGCAACGCTTTAGGGGGAGCGTGCGTGTGAGGGCGCGCGTTAGTGTTAGCGTACGGGTTAGGATTAGGGGACGGGTGAGGGTCAGGCTTCGGGGAAGGGTTAGTGTTAGGGTTCGGGCTAGGGTTAGGGTTAGGGGATGGGGACGGTTTAGGGTCCAGGTGAGGGTATGGCAACGCTTTAGGGGGAGCGTTCGTGTGAGGGCGCGGGTTAGTGTTAGCGTACGGGTTAGGATTAGGGGACGGGTGAGGGTCAGGCATCGGGGAAGGGTTAGGGTTAGGGTTCGTGCTAGGGTTAGGGTAAGGGGACGGGGACGGTTTCGGGTCCAGGTGAGAGTACGGCAACGCTTTAGGGGGAGCGTGCGTGAGAGGGCGTGGGTTAGTGTTAGCGTACGGGTTAGGATTAGGGGACGGGTGAGGGTCAGGCTTCGGGGAAGGGTTAGGGTTAGGGTTCGGGCTAGGGTTAGGGTTACGGACGGGGACGGTTTAGGGTCCAGGTGAGGGTACGGCAACGCTTTAGGGGGAGCGTGTGTGTGAGGGCACGGGTTAGTGTTAGCGTACGGGTTAGGAGTAGGGGACGGTTGAGGGTCAGGCTTCGGGGAAGGGTTAGGGTTAGGGTTCGGGCTAGGGTTAGGGTTAGGGGACGGGGACGGTTTAGGGTCCAGGTGAGGGTATGGCAACGCTTTAGGGGGAGCGTGCGTGTGATGGCGAGGGTTAGTGTTTGCGTACGGGTTAGGATTAGGGGACGGGTGAGGGTCAGGCTTCGAGGAAGGGTTAGGGTTAGGGTTCGGGCTAGGGTTAGGGTTAGGGGACGGGGACGGTTTAGGGTCCAGGTGAGGGTTCGGCAACGGTTTAGGGGGACCGTGCGTGTGAGGGCGTGGGTTAGTGTTAGCGTACGGGTTAGGATTAGAGGACGGGTGAGGGTCAGGCTTCGGGGAAAGGTTAGGGTTAGGGTTCGGTCTAGGGTTAGGGTTAGGGGACGGGGATGGTTTCGGGTCCAGGTGAGGGTACGGCAACGATTTAGGGGGAGCGTGCGTGTGAGGGCGCGGGTTAGTGTTAGCGTACGGGTTAGGATTAGGGGACGGGTGAGGGTCAGGCTTCGGGGAAGGGTTAGGGTTAGGGTTCGGGCTAGGGTTAGGGTTAGGGGATGGGGACGGTTTAGGGTCCAGGTGAGGGTACGGCAACGCTTTAGGGGGAGCGTGCGTGTGAGGGCACGGGTTAGTGTTAGCGTATGGGTTAGGATTAGGGGACGGGTGAGGGTCATGTTTCGGGGAAGGGTTAGAGTTAGGGTTCGGGATAGGGTTAGGGATAGGTGACGGGGACGGTTTAGGGTCCAGGTGAGGGTACGGCAACGATTTAGGGGGAGCGTGCATGTGAGGGCGCGGGGTAGTGTTAGCGTACGGGTTAGGATTATGGGACGGGTGAGGGTCAGGCTTCGGGGAAGGGTTAGGGTTAGGGTTCGGGCTAGGGTTAGGGTAAGGGGACGGGGACGGTTTAGGGTCCAGGTGAGGGTACGGCAACGCTTTAGGGGGAGCGTGCGTGTGAGGGCGCGGGTTAGTGTTAGCGTACGGGTTAGATTAGGGGACGGTTGCGGGTCACGCTTAAGGGAAGGGTTAGGGTTAGGGTTCGGGCTAGGGTTAGGGATAGGGGACGGGGACGGTTTAGGGTCCAGGTGAGGGTACGGCAACGCTTTAGTGGGAGCGTGCGTGTGAGGGCGCGGGTTAGTGTTAGTGTACGGGTTAGGATTAAGGGACGGGTGAGGGTCAGGCTTCGGGGAAGGGTTAGGGATAGGGGTCGGGCTAGGGTTAGGGTTAGGGGACAGGGACGGTTTAGGGTCCAGGTGAGGGTACGGCAACGCTTTAGGGGGAGCGTGGGTGTGAGGGCGTGGATTAGTGTTAGTGTACGGGTTAGGATTAGGGGACGGGTGAGGGTCAGGCTTCGAGGAAGGGTTAGGGTTAGGGTTCGGGCTAGGGTTAGGGTTAGGGGACGGGGACGGTTTAGGGTCCAGGTGAGGGTTCGGCAACGCTTTAGGGGGACCGTGCGTGTGAGGGCGTGGGTTAGTGTTAGCGTACGGGTTAGGATTAGAGGACGGGTGAGGGTCAGGCTTCGGGGAAAGGTTAGGGTTAGGGTTCGGTCTAGGGTTAGGGTTAGGGGACGGGGATGGTTTCGGGTCCAGGTGAGGGTACGGCAACGATTTAGGGGGAGCGTGCGTGTGAGGGCGCGGGTTAGTGTTAGCGTACGGGTTAGGATTAGGGGACGGGTGAGGGTCAGGCTTCGGGGAAGGGTTAGGGTTAGGGTTCGGGCTAGGGTTAGGGTTAGGGGATGGGGACGGTTTAGGGTCCAGGTGAGGGTACGGCAACGCTTTAGGGGGAGCGTGCGTGTGAGGGCACGGGTTAGTGTTAGCGTATGGGTTAGGATTAGGGGACGGGTGAGGGTCATGTTTCGGGGAAGGGTTAGAGTTAGGGTTCGGGATAGGGTTAGGGATAGGTGACGGGGACGGTTTAGGGTCCAGGTGAGGGTACGGCAACGATTTAGGGGGAGCGTGCATGTGAGGGCGCGGGGTAGTGTTAGCGTACGGGTTAGGATTATGGGACGGGTGAGGGTCAGGCTTCGGGGAAGGGTTAGGGTTAGGGTTCGGGCTAGGGTTAGGGTAAGGGGACGGGGACGGTTTAGGGTCCAGGTGAGGGTACGGCAACGCTTTAGGGGGAGCGTGCGTGTGAGGGCGCGGGTTAGTGTTAGCGTACGGGTTAGATTAGGGGACGGTTGCGGGTCACGCTTAAGGGAAGGGTTAGGGTTAGGGTTCGGGCTAGGGTTAGGGATAGGGGACGGGGACGGTTTAGGGTCCAGGTGAGGGTACGGCAACGCTTTAGGGGGAGCGTGCGTGTGAGGGCGCGGGTTAGTGTTAGTGTACGGGTTAGGATTAAGGGACGGGTGAGGGTCAGGCTTCGGGGAAGGGTTAGGGATAGGGGTCGGGCTAGGGTTAGGGTTAGGGGACGGGGACGGTTTAGGGTCCAGGTGAGGGTACGGCAACGCTTTAGGGGGAGCGTGGGTGTGAGGGCGCGGATTAGTGTTAGTGTACGGGTTAGGATTAGGGGACGGGTGAGGGTCAGGCTTCGGGGAAGGGTTAGGGTTAGGGGTCGGGCTAGGGTTAGGGTTAGGGGACGGGGACGGTTTAGGGTCCAGGTGAGGGTACGGCAACGCTTTAGGGGGAGCGTGCGTGTGAGGGCGCGGGTTAGTGTTAGCGTACGGGTTAGGATTAGGGGACGGGTGAGGGTCAGGCTTCGGGGAAGGGTTAGGGTTAGGGTTCGGGCTAGGGTTACAGTTAGGAGACGGGGACGGTTACGGGTCCAGGTGAGGGTACGGCAACGCTTTAGGGGGAGCGTGCGTGTGAGGGCGCGGGTTAGTGTTAGCGTTCGGGTTAGGATTAGGTGACGGGTGAGGGTCAGGCTTCGGGGAAGGGTTAGGGTTAGGGTTCGGGCTAGGGTTAGGGTTAAGGGACGGGGACGGTTTCGGGTCCAGGTGAGGGTACGGCAACGCTTTAGGGGGAGTGTGCGTGTGAGGGCGCAGGTTAGTGTTAGCGTACGGGTTAGGATTAGGGGACGGGTGAGGGTCAGGCTTCGGGAAGGGTTAGGGTTAAGGTTCGGGCTAGGGTTAGGGTTAGGGGACGGGGACGGTTTCGGGTCCAGGTGAGGGTACGGCAATGCTTTAGGGGGAGCGTGCGTGTGAGGGCGCGGGTTAGTGTTAGCGTACGGGTTAGGATTAGGGGACGGATGAGGGTCAGGCTTCGGGGAAGGTTTAGGGTTAGGGTTCGGGCTAGGGTTAGGGTTAGGGGACGGGGACGGTTTCGGGTCCAGGTGAGGGTACGGCAACGCTTTAGGGGTAGCGTGCGTGTGAGGGCGCGCGTTAGTGTTAGCGTACGGGTTAGGATTAGGGGACGGGTGAGGGTCAGGCTTCGGGGAAGGGTTAGTGTTAGGGTTCGGGCTAGGGTTAGGGTTAGGGGATGGGGACGGTTTAGGGTCCAGGTGAGGGTATGGCAACGCTTTAGGGGGAGCGTGCGTGTGAGGGCGCGGGTTAGTGTTAGCGTACGGGTTAGGATTAGGGGACGGGTGAGGGTCAGGCTTCGGGGAAGGGTTAGGGTTAGGGTTCGGGCTAGGGTTAGGGTTAGGGGACGGGGACGGTTTAGGGTCCAGGTGAGGGTACGGCAACGCTTTAGGGGGAGCGTGCGTGTGAGGGCGCGGGTTAGTGTTAGCGTACGGGTTAGGATTAGGGGACGGGTGAGGGTCAGGCTTCGCGGAAGTGTTAGGGTTAGGGTTCGGGCTAGGGTTAGGGTTAGGGGACGGGGACGGTTTATGGTCTACGTGAGGGTACGGCAACGCTTTAGGGGGAGCGTGCGTGTGAGGGCGCGGGTTAGTGTTAGCGTACGGGTTAGGATTAGGGGACGGGTGAGGGTCAGGCTTCGGGGAAGGGTTAGGGTTAGTGTTCGGGCTAGGGTTAGGGTTAGGGGACGGGGACGGTTTAGGGTCCAGGTGAGGGTACGGCAACGCTTTAGGGGGAGCATGCGTGTGAGGGCGCGGGTTAGTGTTATCGTACGGGTTAGGATTAGGGGACGGGTGAGGGTCAGGCTTCGGGGAAGGGTTAGGGTTAGGGTTCGGGCTAGGGTTAGGTTTAGGGGACGGGGACGGTTTAGGGTCCAGGTGAGGGTACGGCAACGCTTTAGGGGGAGCGTGCGTGTGAGGGCGCGGGTTAGTGTTAGCGTACGGGATAGGATTAGGGGACGGGTGAGGGTCAGGCTTCGGGGAAGGGTTAGGGTTATGGTTCGGGCTAGGGTTAGGGTTAGGGGACGGGGACGGTTTAGGGTCCAGGTGAGGGTACGGCAACGTTTTAGGGGGAGCGTGCGTGTGAGGGCGCGGGTTAGTGTTAGCGTACGGGTTAGGATTAGGGAACGGGTGAGGGTCAGGCTTCGGGGAAGGGTTAGGGTTAGGGTTCCGGCTAGGGTTAGGGTTAGGGGACGGGGACGGTTTCGGGTCCAGGTGAGGGTACGGCAACGCTTTAGGGGGAGCGTGCGTGTGAGGGCACGGGTTAGTGTTAGCGTACGGGTTAGGATTAGGGGACGGGTGAGGGTCAGGCTTCGGGGTAGGGTTAGGGTTAGGGTTCGGGCTAGGGTTAGGGTTAGGGGACGGGGACGGTTTAGGGTCTAGGTGAGGGTATGGTAACGCTTTAGGGGGAGCGTGTGTGTGAGGGCGCGGGTTAGTGTTAGCGTACGGGTTAGGATTAGGGGACGGGTGAGGGTAAGGCTTCGGGGAAGGGTTAGGGTTAGGGTTCGGGCTAGGGTTAGGTTTACGGGACGGGGACGGTTTAGGGTCCAGGTGAGGGTACGACAACGCTTTAGGGGAAGCGTGCATGTGAGGGCGCGGGTTAGTGTTAGCGTACGGTTTAGGATTAGGGGACGGGTGAGGGTCAGGCTTCGGGGAAGGGTTAGGGTTAGGGTTCGGGCTAGGGTTAGGGTTAGGGGACGGGGACGGTTTAGGGTCCAGGTGAGGGTACGGCAACGCTTTAGGGGGAGCGTGCGTGTGAGGGCGCGGGTTAGTGTTAGCGTACGGGTTAGGATTAGGGGACGGGTGAGGGTCAGGCTTCGGGGAAGGGTTAGGGTTAGGTTTCGGGCTAGGGTTAGGGTTAGGGGACGGGGACGGTGTAGGGTCCAGATGAGGGTACGGCAACGCTTTAGGGGCAGCGTGCGTGTGAGGGCGCGGGTTAGTGTTAGCGTACGGGTTAGGATTAGGGGACGGGTGAGTGTCAGGCTTCGGGGAAGGGTTAGGGTTAGAGTTCGGGCTAGGGTTAGGGTTAGGGGACGGGGACGGTGTAGGGTCCAGATGAGGGTACGGCAACGCTTTAGGGGCAGCGTGCGTGTGAGGGCGCGGGTTAGTGTTAGCGTACGGGTTAGGATTAGGGGACGGGTGAGGGTCAGGCTTCGGGGAAGGGTTAGGGTTAGGGTTCGGGCTAGGGTTAGGGTTAGGGGACGGGGACGGTTTAGGGTCCAGGTGAGGGTACGGCAACGCTTTAGGGAGAGCGTGCGTGTGAGGGCGCGGGTTAGTGTTAGCGTACGGGTTAGGATTAGGGGACGGGTGAGGGTCAGGCTTCGGGGAAGGGTTAGGGTTAGGGTTCGGGCTAGGGTTAGGGTTAGGGGACGGGGACGGTTTAGGGTCCAGGTGAGGGTATGGCAACGCTTTAGGGGGAGCATGCGTGTGAGGGCGCGGGTTAGTGTTACCGTACGGGTTAGGATTAGGGGACGGGTGAGGGTCAGGCTTCGGGGAAGGGTTAGGGTTAGGGTTCGGGCTAGGGTTAGGGTTAGGGGACGGGGACGGTTTAGGGTCCCGGTGAGGGTACGGCAACGCTTTAGGGGGAGTGTGCGTGTGAGGGCACGGGTTAGTGTTAGCGTACGGGTTAGGATTAGGGGACGGGTGAGGGTCAGGCTTCGGGGAAGGGTTAGGGTTAGGGTTCGGGCTAGGGTTAGGGTTAGGGGACGGGGACGGTTTCGGGTCCAGGTGAGGGTACGGCAACGCTTTAGGGGGAGCGTGCGTGTGAGGGCGCAGGTTAGTGTTAGCGTACGCGTTAGGATTAGGGGACGGGTGAGGGTCAGGCTTCGGGGAAGGGTTAGGGTTAGGGTTCGGGCTAGGGTTAGGGTTAGGGGACGGGGACGGTTTAGGGTCCAGGTGAGGGTACGGCAACGCTTTAGGGGGAGCGTGCGTGTGAGGGCGCGGGTTAGTGTTAGCGTACGGGTTAGGATTAGGGGACGGGTGAGGGTCAGGCTTCGGGGAAGGGTTAGGGTTAGGGTTCGGGTTAGGGTTAGGGTTAGGGGACGGGGATGGTTTCGGGCCCAGGTGAGGGTACGGCAACGCTATAGGGGGAGCGTGCGTGTGAGGGCGCGGTTTAGTGTTAGCGTACGGGTTAGGATTAGGGGACGGGTGAGGGTCAGGCTTCGGGGAAGGGTTAGGGTTAGGGTTCGGGCTAGGGTTAGGGTTAGGGGACGGGGACAGTTTAGGGTCCAGGTGAGGGTACGGCAACGCTTTAGGGGGAGCGTGCGTGTGAGGGCGCGGGTTAGTGTTAGCGTACGGTTTAGGATTAGGGGTCGGGTGAGGGTCAGGCTTCTGGGAAGGGTTAGGGTTAGGGTTCGGGTTAGGGGACGGGGACGGTTTAGGGTCCAGGTGAGGGTACGGCAACGCTTTAGGGGGAGCGTGCGTGTGAGGGCGCGGGTTAGTGTTAGCGTACGGGTTAGGATTAGGGGACGGGTGAGGGTCAGGCTTCGGGGAAGGGTTAGGGTTAGGGTTCGGACTAGGGTTAGGGTTAGGGGACGGGGACGGTTTAGGGTCCAGGTGAGGGTACGGCAACGCTTTAGGGGGAGCGTGCGTGTGAGGGCGCGGGTTAGTGTTAGCGTACGGGTTAGGATTAGGGGACGGGTGAGGGTCAGGCTTCGGGGAAGGGTTAGGGTTAGGGTTCGGGCTAGGGTTAGGGTAAGGGGACGGGGACGGTTTCGGGTCCAGGTGAGGGTACGGCAACGCTTTAAGGGGAGCGTGCGTGTGAGGACGCGGGTTAGTGTTAGCGTACGGGTTAGGATTAGGGGACGGGTGAGGGTCAGGCTTCGGGGAAGGGTTAGGGTTAGGGTTCGGGCTAGGGTTAGGGTTAGGGGACGGGGACGGTTTCGGGTCCAGGTGAGGGTACGGCAACGCTTTAAGGGGAGCGTGCGTGTGAGGGCGCGGGTTAGTGTTAGCGTACGGGTTAGGATTAGGGGACGGGTGAGGGTCAGGCTTCAGGGAAGGGTTACGGTTAGGGTTCGGGCTAGGGTTAGGGTTAGGGGATGGGGACGGTTTAGGGTCCAGGTGAGGGTACGGCAACGCTTTTGGGGAGCGTGCGTGTGAGGGCGCGGGTTAGTGTTAGCGTACGGGTTAGGATTAGGGGACGGGTGAGGGTCAGGCTTCGGGGAAGGGTTAGGGTTAGGGTTCGGGCTAGGGTTAGGGTTAGGGGACGGGGACGGTTTCGGGTCCAGGTGAGAGTACGGCAACGCTTTAGGGGGAGCGTGCGTGTGAGAGCGCGGGTTAGTGTTAGCGTACGGGTTAGGATTAGGGGACGGGTGAGGGGCAGGCTCGGGGAAGGGTTAGGGTTAGGGTTCGGGCTAGGGTTAGGGTTAGGGGACGGGGACGGTTTAGGGTCCAGGTGAGGGTATGGCAACGCTTTAGGGGGAGCGTGCATGTGAGGGCGCGGGTTAGTGTTAGCGTACGGGTTACGATTAGGGGACGGGTGAGGGTCAGGCTTCGGGGAAGAGTTAGGGTTAGGGTTCGGGCTAGGGTTAGGGTTAGGGGACGGGGACGGTTTAGGGTCCAGGTGAGGGTACGGCAACGCTTTAGGGAGAGCGTGCGTGTGAGGGCACGGGTTAGTGTTAGCGTTCGGGTTAGGATTAGGGGACGGGTGAGGGTCAGGCTTCGGGGAAGGGTTAGGGTTAGGGTTCGGGCTAGGGTTAGGGTTAGGGGACGGGGACCGTTTCGGGTCCAGGTGAGGGTACGGCAACACTTTAAGGGGAGCGTGCGGGTGAGGGCGCGGGTTAGTGTTAGCGTACGGGTTAGGATTAGGGGACGGGTGAGGGTCAGGCTTCGGGGAAGGTTTAGGGTTAGGGTTCGGGCTAGGGTTAGGGTTAGGGGATGGGGACGGTTTAGGGTCCAGGTGAGGGTACGGCAACGCTTTGGGGGAGCGTGCGTGTGAGGGCGCGGATTAGTGTTAGCGTACGGGTTAGGATTAGGGGACGGGTGAGGGTCAGGCTTCGGGGAAGGGTTAGGGTTAGGGTTCGGGCTAGGGTTAGGGTTAGGGGATGGGGACGGTTTAGGGTCCAGGTGAGGGTACGGCAACGCTTTGGGGGAGCGTGCGTGTGAGGGCGCGGGTTAGTGTTAGCGTACGGGTTAGGATTAGGGGACGGGTGAGGGTCAGGCTTCGGGGAAGGGTTAGGGTTAGGGTTCGGGCGAGGGTTAGGGTTCGGGGACAGGGACGGTTTAGGGTCCAGGTGAGGGTACGGCAACGTTTTAGGGAGAGCGTGCGTGTGAGGGCGCGGGTTAGTGTTAGCGTACGGGTTAGGATTAGGGGATGGGTGAGGGTCAGGCTTCGGGGAAGGGTTAGGGTTAGGTTTCGGGCTAGAGTTAGGGTTAGGGGACGGGAACGGTTTAGGGTCCAGGTGAGGGTATGGCAACGCTTTAGGGGGAGCGTGCGTGTGAGGGCGCGGGTTAGTGTTAGCGTACGGGTTAGGATTAGGGGACGGGTGAGGGTCAGGCTTCGGGGAAGGGTTAGGGTTAGGGTTCGGGCTAGGGTTAGGGTTAGGGGACGGGGACGGTTTAGGGTCCAGGTGAGGGTACGGCAACGCTTTAGGGGGAGCGTGCGTGTGAGGGCGCGGGTTAGTGTTAGTGTACGGGTTAGGATTAGGGGTCGGGTGAGGGTCAGGCTTCTGGGAAGGGATAGGTTTAGGGTTCGGGTTAGGGGACGGGGACGGTTTAGGGTCCAGGTGAGGGTACGGCAACGCTTTATGGGGAGCGTGCGTGTGAGAGCGCGGGTTAGTGTTAGCGTACGGGTTAGGATTAGGGGACGGGTGAGGGTCAGGCTTCGGGGAAGTGTTAGGGTTAGGGTTCGGGCTAGGGTTAGGGTTAGGGGACGGGAACGGTTTAGGGTCCAGGTGAGGGTACGGCAACGCTTTAGGGGGAGCGTGCGTGTGAGGGCGCGGGTTAGTGTTAGCGTACGTGTTAGGATTAGGGGACGGGTGAGGGTCAGGCTTCGGGGAAGTGTTAGGCTTAGGGTTCGGGCTAGGGTTAGGGTTAGGAGACGGGGACGGTTTAGGGTCCAGATGAGGGTACGGCATCGCTTTAGGGGGAGCGTGCGTGTGAGGGCGCGGGTTAGTGTTAGCGTACGGGTTAGGATTAGGGAACGGGTGAGGGTCAGGCTTCGGGGAAGGGTTAGCGTTAGGGTTCGGGCTAGGTTTAGGGTTAGGGGACGGGGACGGTTTAGGGTCCAGGTGAGGTTACGGCAACGCTTTAGGGGGAGTGTGCGTGTGAGGGCACAGGTTAGTGTTAGCATACGGGTTAGAATTAGGGGACCGGTGAGGGTCAGGCTTCAGGGAAGGGTTAGGGTTAGGGTTCGGGCTAGGGTTAGGGTTAGGGGACGGGGACGGTTTAGGGTCCAGGTGAGGGTATGGCAACGCTTTAGGGGGAGCGTGCGTGTGAGGGCGCGGGTTAGTGTTAGCGTACGGGTTAGGATTAGGGGACGGGTGAGGGTCAGGCTTCGGGGAAGGGTTAGGGTTAGGGTTCGGGCTAGGGTTAGGGTTAGGGGACGGGAACGGTTTAGGGTCCAGGTGAGGGTATGGCAACGCTTTAGGGGGAGCGTGCGCGTGAGGGCGCGGGTTAGTGTTAGCGTACGGGTTAGGATTAGGGGACGGGTGAGGGTCAGGCTTCGGGGAAGGGTTAGGGTTAGGGTTCGGGCTAGGGTTAGGGTTAGGGGACGGGGACGGTTTAGGGTCCAGGTGAGGGTACGGCAACGCTTTAGGGGGAGCGTGCGTGTGAGGGCGCGGGTTAGTGTTAGCGTACGGTTTAGGACTAGGGGTCGGGTGAGGGTCAGGCTTCTGGGAAGGGTTAGGGTTAGGGTTCGGGTTAGGGGACGGGGACGGTTTAGGGTCCATGTGAGGGTACGGCAACGCTTTAGGGGGAACGTGCGTGTGAGGGCGCGGGTTAGTGTTAGCGTACGGGTTAGAATTAGGGGACGGGTGAGGGTCAGGCTTCAGGGAAGGGTTAGGGTTAGGGTTCGGGCTAGAGTTAGGGTTGGGGGACGGGGACGGTTTAGGGTCCAGGTGAGGGTACGGCAACGCTTTAGGGGGAGCGTGCGTGTGCGGGCGTTGGTTAATGTTAGCGTACGGGTTAGGATTAGGGGACGGGTGAGTGTCAGGCTTCGGGGAAGGGTTAGGGTTAGGGTTCGGGCTAGGGTTAGGTTTAGGGGACGGGGACGGTTTAGGGTCCAGGTGAGGGTACGGCAACGCTTTAGGGGGAGCGTGCGTGTGAGGGCGCGGTTTAGTGTTAGCGTACGGGTTAGGATTAGGGGACGGGTGAGGGTCAGGCTTCGGGGAAGGGTTAGGGTTAGGGTTCGGGCTAGGGTTAGGGTTAGGGGACGGGGACGGTTTAGGGTCCAGGTGAGGGTACGGCAACGCTTTAGGGGGAGTGTGCGTGTGAGGGCGCGGGTTAGTGTTAGCGTAGGGGTTAGGATTAGGGGACGGGTGAGGGTCAGGCTTCGGGGAAGGGTTAGGGTTAGGGTTCGGGCTAGGGTTAGGCTTAGGGGCCGGGGACGGTTTAGGGTCCAGGTGAGGGTACGGCAACGCTTTAGGGGGAGCGTGCGTGTGAGGGCGCGGGTTAGTGTTAGCGTACGGGTTAGGATTAGGGGACGGGTGAGGGTCAGGCTTCGGGGAAGGGTTAGGGTTAGGGTTCGGGCTAGGGTTAGGGTTAGGGGACGGGGACGGTTTAGGGTCCAGGTGAGGTTAGGGCAACGCTTTAGGGGTAGTGTGCGTGTGAGGGCACGGGTTAGTGTTAGCGTACGGGTTAGGATTAGGGGACGTGTCAGGGTCAGGCTTCAGGGAAGGGTTAGGGTTAGGGTTCGGGCTAGAGTTAGGGTTAGGGGACGGGGACAGTTTAGGGTCCAGGTGAGGGTACGGCAACGCTTTAGGGGGAGCGTGCGTGTGAGGGCGTGGGTTAGTGTTAGCGTACGGGTTAGGAGTAGGGGACGGGTGAGGGTCAGGATTCGGGGAAGGGTTAGGGTTAGGGTTCGGGCTAGGGTTAGGGTTAGGGGACGGGGACGGTTTAGGGTCCAGGTGAGGGTACGGCAACGCTTTAGGGGGAGCGTGCGTGTGAGGGCGCGGGTTAGTGTTAGCGTACGGGTTAGGATTAGGGGACGGGTGAGGGTCAGGCTTCGGGGAAGGGTTAGGGTTAGGGTTCGGGCTAGGGTTAGGGTTAGGGGACGGGGACGGTTTAGGGTCCAGGTGAGGGTACGGCAACGTTTTAGGGGGAGCGTGCGTGTGAGGGCGCGGTTAGTGTTAGCGTACGGGTTAGGATTAGGGGACGGGTGAGGGTCAGGCTTCGGGGAAGTGTTAGGGTTAGGGTTCGGGCTAGGGTTAGGGTTAGGGGACGGGGACGGTTTAGGGTCCAGGTGAGGGTACGGCAACGCTTTAGGGGGAGCGTGCGTGTCAGGGCGCGGGTTAGTGTTAGCGTACGGGTTAGGATTAGGGGACGGGTGATGGTCAGGCTTCGGGGAAGGGTTAGGGTTAGGGTTCGGGCTAGGGTTAAGTTTACGGGACGGGGACGGTTTAGGGTCCAGGTGAGGGTACGGCAACGCTTTAGGGGGAGCGTGCGTGTGAGGGCGCGGGTTCGTGTTAGCGTACGGATTAGGATTAGGGGACGGGTGAGGTTCAGGCTTCGGGGAAGTGTTAGGGTTAGGGTTAGGGTTAGGGTTAAGGTTAGGGGACGGGGACCGTTTAGGGTCCAGGTGAGGGTACGGCAACGCTTTAGGGGGAGCGTGCGTGTGAGGGCGCATGTTAGTGTTAGCGTACGGGTTAGGATTAGGGGACGGGTGAGGGTCAGGCTTCGGGGAAGTGTTAGGGATAGGGTTCGGGCTAGGGTTAGGGTTAGGGGACGGGGACGGTTTAGGGTCCTGGTGAGGGTACGGCAACACTTTAGGGGGAGCGTGCGTGTGAGGACGCGGGTTAGTGTTAGCGTACGGGTTAGGATTAGGGGACGGGTGAGGGTCAGGTTTCGGGGAAGGGTTAGGGATAGCGTTCGGGCTAGGGTTAGGGTTAGGGGACGGGGACGGTTTAGGGTCCAGGTGAGGGTACGGCAACGCTTTAGGGATAGCGTGCGTGTGAGGGCGCGGGTTAGTGTTAGCGTACGGGTTAGGATTAGGGGACGGGTGAGGGTCAGGCTTCGGGGAAGGGTTAGGGTTAGGGTTCGGGCTAGGGTTAGGGTTAGGGGACGGGGACGGTTTAGGGTCCAGGTGAGGGTACGGCAACGCCTTAGGGGGAGCGTGCGTGTGAGGGCGCGGGTTAGTGTTAGCGCAGGGGTTAGGATTAGGGGACGGGTGAGGGTCAGGCTTCGGGGAAGGGTTAGGGTTAGGGTTCGGGCTAGGGTTAGGGTTAGGGGACGGGGACGGTTTAGGGTCCAGGTGAGGGTACGGCAACAATTTAGGGGGAGCGTGCGTGTGAGGGCGCGGGGTAGTGTTAGCGTACGGGTTAGGATTACGGGACGGGTGAGGGTCAGGCTTCGGGGAAGGGTTAGGGTTAGGTTTCGGGCTAGGGTTAGGGTTAGGGGACGGGGACGGTTTAGGGTCCAGGTGAGGGTACGGCAACGCTTTAGGGGGAGCGTGCGTGTGAGGCCGCGGGGTAGTGTTAGCGTACGGGTTAGGATTAGGGGACGGGTGAGGGTCAGGCTTCGGGGAAGGGTTAGGGTTAGGGTTCGGCTAGGGTTAGGGTTAGGGGACGGGGACGGTTTAGGGTCCAGGTGAGGGTACGGCAACGCTTTAGGGGGAGCGTGCGTGTGAGGGCGCTCGTTAGTGTTAGCGTACGGCTTAGGATTAGGGGACGGGTGAGGGTCAGGCTTCGGGGAAGGGTTAGGGTTAGGGTTCGGGCTAGGGTTAGGGTTAGGGGACGGGGACGGTTTAGGGTCCAGGTGAGGGTACGGCAACGCTTTAGGGGGAGCGTGCGTGTGAGGGCGCGCGTTAGTGTTAGTGTACGGCTTAGGATTAGGGGACGGGTGAGGGTCAGGCTTCGGGGAAGGTTTAGGGTTAGGGTTCGGGCTAGGGTTAGGGTTAGGGGACGGGGACGGTTTAGGATCCAGGTGAGGGTACGGCAACGCTTTAGGGGGAGCGTGCGTGTGAGGGCGCGCGTTAGTGTTAGCGTACGGGTTAGGATTAGGGGACGGGTGAGGGTCAGGCTTTGGGGAAGGGTTAGGGTTAGGGTTCGGGCTAGGGTTAGGGTTAGGGGACGGGGACGGTTTAGGGTCCAGGTGAGGGTACGGCAACGTTTTAGGGGGAGCGTGCGTGTGAGGGCGCGGGTTAGTGTTAGCGTACGGGTTAGGATTAGGGGACGGGTGAGGGTCAGGCTTCGGGGAAGGGTTAGGGTTAGGGTTCGGGCTAGGGTTAGGGTTAGGGGACGGGGACGGTTTAGGGTCCAGATGAGGGTACGGCAACGCTTTAGGGGGAGCGTGCGTGTGAGGGCGTGGGTTAGTGTTAGCGTACGGGTTAGGATTAGGGGACGGGTGAGGGTCAGGCTTCGGGGAAGGGTTAGGGTTAGGGTTCGGGCTAGGGTTAGGGTTAGGGGACGGGGACGGTTTAGGGTCCAGGTGAGGGTACGGCAACGCTTTAGGGGGAGCGTGCGTGTGAGGGTGAGGGTTAGTGTTAGCGTACGGGTTAGGATTAGGGGACGGGTGAGGGTCAGGCTTCGGGGAAGGGTTAGTGTTAGGGTTCGGGCTAGGGTTAGGGTTAGGGGACGGGGACGGTTTAGGGTCCAGGTGAGGGTACGGCAACGTTTTAGGGGGAGCGTGCGTGTGAGGGCGCGCGTTAGTGTTAGCGTACGGGTTAGGATTAGGGGACGGGTGAGGGTCAGGCTTTGGGGAAGGGTTAGGGTTAGGGTTCGGGCTAGGGTTAGGGTTAGGGGACGGGGACGGTTTAGGGTCCAGGTGAGGGTACGGCAACGCTTTAGGGGGAGCGTGCGTGTGAGGGCGCGGGTTAGTGTTAGCGTACGGGTTAGGATTAGGGGACGGGTGAGGGTCAGGCTTCGGGGAAGGGTTAGGGTTAGGGTTCGGGCTAGGGTTAGGGTTAGGGGACGGGGACGGTTTACGGTCCAGGTGAGGGTACGGCAAGGCTTTAGGGGGAGCGTGCCTGTGAGGGCGCGGGTTAGTGTTAGCGTACGGCTTAGGATTAGGGGACGGGTGAGGGTCAGGCTTCGGGGAAGGGTTAGGGTTAGGGTTTGGGCTAGGGTTAGGGTTAGGGGACGGGGACGGTTTAGGTCCAGGTGAGGGTACGGCAACGCTTTAGGGGGAGCGTGCGTGTGAGGGCGCGGGTTAGTGTTAGCGTACGGGTTAGGATTAGGGGACGGGTGAGGGTCAGGCTTCGGGGAAGTGTTAGGGTTAGGGTTCGGGCTAGGGTTAGGGTTAGGGGACGGGGACGGTTTAGGGTCCAGGTGAGGGTACTGCAACGCTTTAGGGGGAGCGTGCGTGTGGGGGCACGGGTTAGTGTTAGCGTACGGGTTAGGATTAGGGGACGGGTGAGGGTCAGGCTTCGGGGAAGGGTTAGGGTTAGGGTTCGGGCTAGGGTTAGGGGACGTGGACGGGGACGGGGACGGTTTAGGGTCCAGGTGAGGGTACGGCACCCCTTTAGGTGGACCGTGCGTGTGAGGGCGTGGGTTAGTGTTAGCGTACGGGTTAGGATTAGAGGACGGGTGAGGGTCAGGCTTCGGGGAAGGGTTAGGGTTAGGGTTCGGGCTAGGGTTAGGGTTAGGGGACGGGGATGGTTTCGGGTCCAGGTGAGGGTACGGCAACGATTTAGGGGGAGCGTGCGTGTGAGGGCGCGGGTTAGTGTTAGCGTACGGGTTAGGATTAGGGGACGGGTGAGGGTCAGGCTTCGGGGAAGGGTTAGGGTTAGGGTTCGGGCTAGGGTTAGGGATAGGGGATGGGGACGGTTTAGGGTCCAGGTGATGGTACGGCAACGCTTTAGGGGGAGCGTGCGTGTGAGGGCGCGGGTTAGTGTTAGCGTATGGGTTAGGATTAGGGGACGGGTGAGGGTCATGTTTCGGGGAAGGGTTAGAGTTAGGGTTCGGGATAGGGTTCGGGATAGGTGACGGGGACGGTTTAGGGTCCAGGTGAGGGTACGGCAACGATTTAGGGGGAGCGTGCATGTGAGGGCGCGGGTTAGTGTTAGCGTACGGGTTAGGATTATGGGACGGGTGAGGGTCAGGCTTCGGGGAAGGGTTAGGGTTAGGGTTCGGGCTAGCTTAAGGGTAAGGGGACGGGGACGGTTTAGGGTCCAGGTGAGGGTACGGCAACGCTTTAGGGGGAGCGTGCGTGTGAGGGCGCGGGTTAGTGTTAGCGTACGGGTTAGGATTAGGGGACGGTTGCGGGTCACGCTTCAGGGAAGGGTTACGGTTAGGGTTCGGGCTAGGGTTAGGGATAGGGGACGGGGACGGTTTAGGGTCCAGGTGAGGGTACGGCAACGCTTTAGGGGGAGCGTGCGTGTGAGGGCGCGGGTTAGTGTTAGCATACGGGTTAGGATTAGGGGACGGGTGAGGGTCAGGCTTCGGGGAAGGGTTAGGGTTAGGGTTCGGGCTAGGGTTAGGGTTAGGGGACGGGGACGGGTTACGGTCCAGGTGAGGGTACGGCAACGCTTTAGGGGGAGCGTGCGTGTGAGGGCGCGGGTTAGTGTTAGCGTACGGGTTAGGATTAGGGGACGGGTGAGGGTCAGGCTTCGGGGAAGGGTTAGGGTTAGGGTTCGGTCTAGGGTTACGGTTAGGAGACGGGGACGGTTTCGGGTCCAGGTGAGGGTACGGCAACGCTTTAGGGGGAGCGTGCGTGTGAGGGCGCGGGTTAGTGTTAGCGTACGGGTTAGGATTAGAGGACAGGTGAGGGTCAGGCTTCGGGGAAGGGTTAGGGTTAGGGTTCGGGCTAGGGTTAGGTTTAAGGGACGGGGACGGTTTCGGGTCCAGGTGAGGGTACGGCAACGCTTTAGGGGGAGCGTGCGTGTGAGGGCGCGGGTTAGTGTTAGCGTACGGGTTAGGATTAGGGGACGGGTGAGGGTCAGGCTTCGGGAAGGGTTAGGGTTAAGGTTCGGGCTAGGGTTAGGGTTAGGGGACGGGGACGGTTTCGGGTCCAGGTGAGGGTACGGCAACGCTTTAGGGGGAGCGTGCGTGTGAGGGCGTGGGTTAGTGTTAGCGTACGGGTTAGGATTAGGGGACGGGTGAGGGTCAGGCTTCGGGGAAGGGTTAGGGTTAGGGTTCGGGCTAGGGTTAGGGTTAGGGGACGGGGACGGTTTAGGGTCCAGGTGAGGGTACGGCAACGCTTTAGGGGGAGCGTGCGTGTGAGGGCGCGGGTTAGTGTTAGCGTACGGGTTAGGATTAGGGGACGGATGAGGGTCAGGCTTCGGGGAAGGTTTAGGGTTAGGGTTCGGGCTAGGGTTAGGGTTAGGGGACGGGGACGGTTTCGGGTCCAGGTGAGGGTACGGCAACGCTTTAGGGGGAGCGTGCGTGTGAGGGCGCGCGTTAGTGTTAGCGTACGGGTTAGGATTAGGGGACGGGTGAGGGTCAGGCTTCGGGGAAGGGTTAGTGTTAGGGTTCGGGCTAGGGTTAGGGTTAGGGGATGGGGACGGTTTAGGGTCCAGGTGAGGGTATGGCAACGCTTTAGGGGGAGCGTTCGTGTGAGGGCGCGGGTTAGTGTTAGCGTACGGGTTAGGATTAGGGGACGGGTGAGGGTCAGGCATCGGGGAAGGGTTAGGGTTAGGGTTCGTGCTAGGGTTAGGGTAAGGGGACGGGGACGGTTTCGGGTCCAGGTGAGAGTACGGCAACGCTTTAGGGGGAGCGTGCGTGAGAGGGCGTGGGTTAGTGTTAGCGTACGGGTTAGGATTAGGGGACGGGTGAGGGTCAGGCTTCGGGGAAGGGTTAGGGTTAGGGTTCGGGCTAGGGTTAGGGTTACGGACGGGGACGGTTTAGGGTCCAGGTGAGGGTACGGCAACGCTTTAGGGGGAGCGTGCGTGTGCGGGCGTTGGTTAATGTTAGCGTACGGGTTAGGATTAGGGGACGGGTGAGTGTCAGGCTTCGGGGAAGGGTTAGGGTTAGGGTTCGGGCTAGGGTTAGGTTTAGGGGACGGGGACGGTTTAGGGTCCAGGTGAGGGTACGGCAACGCTTTAGGGGGAGCGTGCGTGTGAGGGCGCGGTTTAGTGTTAGCGTACGGGTTAGGATTAGGGGACGGGTGAGGGTCAGGCTTCGGGGAAGGGTTAGGGTTAGGGTTCGGGCTAGGGTTAGGGTTAGGGGACGGGGACGGTTTAGGGTCCAGGTGAGGGTACGGCAACGCTTTAGGGGGAGTGTGCGTGTGAGGGCGCGGGTTAGTGTTAGCGTAGGGGTTAGGATTAGGGGACGGGTGAGGGTCAGGCTTCGGGGAAGGGTTAGGGTTAGGGTTCGGGCTAGGGTTAGGCTTAGGGGCCGGGGACGGTTTAGGGTCCAGGTGAGGGTACGGCAACGCTTTAGGGGGAGCGTGCGTGTGAGGGCGCGGGTTAGTGTTAGCGTACGGGTTAGGATTAGGGGACGGGTGAGGGTCAGGCTTCGGGGAAGGGTTAGGGTTAGGGTTCGGGCTAGGGTTAGGGTTAGGGGACGGGGACGGTTTAGGGTCCAGGTGAGGTTAGGGCAACGCTTTAGGGGTAGTGTGCGTGTGAGGGCACGGGTTAGTGTTAGCGTACGGGTTAGGATTAGGGGACGTGTCAGGGTCAGGCTTCAGGGAAGGGTTAGGGTTAGGGTTCGGGCTAGAGTTAGGGTTAGGGGACGGGGACAGTTTAGGGTCCAGGTGAGGGTACGGCAACGCTTTAGGGGGAGCGTGCGTGTGAGGGCGTGGGTTAGTGTTAGCGTACGGGTTAGGAGTAGGGGACGGGTGAGGGTCAGGATTCGGGGAAGGGTTAGGGTTAGGGTTCGGGCTAGGGTTAGGGTTAGGGGACGGGGACGGTTTAGGGTCCAGGTGAGGGTACGGCAACGCTTTAGGGGGAGCGTGCGTGTGAGGGCGCGGGTTAGTGTTAGCGTACGGGTTAGGATTAGGGGACGGGTGAGGGTCAGGCTTCGGGGAAGGGTTAGGGTTAGGGTTCGGGCTAGGGTTAGGGTTAGGGGACGGGGACGGTTTAGGGTCCAGGTGAGGGTACGGCAACGTTTTAGGGGGAGCGTGCGTGTGAGGGCGCGGTTAGTGTTAGCGTACGGGTTAGGATTAGGGGACGGGTGAGGGTCAGGCTTCGGGGAAGTGTTAGGGTTAGGGTTCGGGCTAGGGTTAGGGTTAGGGGACGGGGACGGTTTAGGGTCCAGGTGAGGGTACGGCAACGCTTTAGGGGGAGCGTGCGTGTCAGGGCGCGGGTTAGTGTTAGCGTACGGGTTAGGATTAGGGGACGGGTGATGGTCAGGCTTCGGGGAAGGGTTAGGGTTAGGGTTCGGGCTAGGGTTAGGTTTACGGGACGGGGACGGTTTAGGGTCCAGGTGAGGGTACGGCAACGCTTTAGGGGGAGCGTGCGTGTGAGGGCGCGGGTTCGTGTTAGCGTACGGATTAGGATTAGGGGACGGGTGAGGTTCAGGCTTCGGGGAAGTGTTAGGGTTAGGGTTAGGGTTAGGGTTAAGGTTAGGGGACGGGGACCGTTTAGGGTCCAGGTGAGGGTACGGCAACGCTTTAGGGGGAGCGTGCGTGTGAGGGCGCGTGTTAGTGTTAGCGTACGGGTTAGGATTAGGGGACGGGTGAGGGTCAGGCTTCGGGGAAGTGTTAGGGATAGGGTTCGGGCTAGGGTTAGGGTTAGGGGACGGGGACGGTTTAGGGTCCTGGTGAGGGTACGGCAACACTTTAGGGGGAGCGTGCGTGTGAGGACGCGGGTTAGTGTTAGCGTACGGGTTAGGATTAGGGGACGGGTGAGGGTCAGGTTTCGGGGAAGGGTTAGGGATAGCGTTCGGGCTAGGGTTAGGGTTAGGGGACGGGGACGGTTTAGGGTCCAGGTGAGGGTACGGCAACGCTTTAGGGATAGCGTGCGTGTGAGGGTGCGGGTTAGTGTTAGCGTACGGGTTAGGATTAGGGGACGGGTGAGGGTCAGGCTTCGGGGAAGGGTTAGGGTTAGGGTTCGGGCTAGGGTTAGGGTTAGGGGACGGGGACGGTTTAGGGTCCAGGTGAGGGTACGGCAACGCCTTAGGGGGAGCGTGCGTGTGAGGGCGCGGGTTAGTGTTAGCGCAGGGGTTAGGATTAGGGGACGGGTGAGGGTCAGGCTTCGGGGAAGGGTTAGGGTTAGGGTTCGGGCTAGGGTTAGGGTTAGGGGACGGGGACGGTTTAGGGTCCAGGTGAGGGTACGGCAACAATTTAGGGGGAGCGTGCGTGTGAGGGCGCGGGGTAGTGTTAGCGTACGGGTTAGGATTACGGGACGGGTGAGGGTCAGGCTTCGGGGAAGGGTTAGGGTTAGGTTTCGGGCTAGGGTTAGGGTTAGGGGACGGGGACGGTTTAGGGTCCAGGTGAGGGTACGGCAACGCTTTAGGGGGAGCGTGCGTGTGAGGCCGCGGGGTAGTGTTAGCGTACGGGTTAGGATTAGGGGACGGGTGAGGGTCAGGCTTCGGGGAAGGGTTAGGGTTAGGGTTCGGCTAGGGTTAGGGTTAGGGGACGGGGACGGTTTAGGGTCCAGGTGAGGGTACGGCAACGCTTTAGGGGGAGCGTGCGTGTGAGGGCGCTCGTTAGTGTTAGCGTACGGCTTAGGATTAGGGGACGGGTGAGGGTCAGGCTTCGGGGAAGGGTTAGGGTTAGGGTTCGGGCTAGGGTTAGGGTTAGGGGACGGGGACGGTTTAGGGTCCAGGTGAGGGTACGGCAACGCTTTAGGGGGAGCGTGCGTGTGAGGGCGCGTGTTAGTGTTAGTGTACGGCTTAGGATTAGGGGACGGGTGAGGGTCAGGCTTCGGGGAAGGTTTAGGGTTAGGGTTCGGGCTAGGGTTAGGGTTAGGGGACGGGGACGGTTTAGGATCCAGGTGAGGGTACGGCAACGCTTTAGGGGGAGCGTGCGTGTGAGGGCGCGCGTTAGTGTTAGCGTACGGGTTAGGATTAGGGGACGGGTGAGGGTCAGGCTTTGGGGAAGGGTTAGGGTTAGGGTTCGGGCTAGGGTTAGGGTTAGGGGACGGGGACGGTTTAGGGTCCAGGTGAGGGTACGGCAACGTTTTAGGGGGAGCGTGCGTGTGAGGGCGCGGGTTAGTGTTAGCGTACGGGTTAGGATTAGGGGACGGGTGAGGGTCAGGCTTCGGGGAAGGGTTAGGGTTAGGGTTCGGGCTAGGGTTAGGGTTAGGGGACGGGGACGGTTTAGGGTCCAGATGAGGGTACGGCAACGCTTTAGGGGGAGCGTGCGTGTGAGGGCGTGGGTTAGTGTTAGCGTACGGGTTAGGATTAGGGGACGGGTGAGGGTCAGGCTTCGGGGAAGGGTTAGGGTTAGGGTTCGGGCTAGGGTTAGGGTTAGGGGACGGGGACGGTTTAGGGTCCAGGTGAGGGTACGGCAACGCTTTAGGGGGAGCGTGCGTGTGAGGGTGAGGGTTAGTGTTAGCGTACGGGTTAGGATTAGGGGACGGGTGAGGGTCAGGCTTCGGGGAAGGGTTAGTGTTAGGGTTCGGGCTAGGGTTAGGGTTAGGGGACGGGGACGGTTTAGGGTCCAGGTGAGGGTACGGCAACGTTTTAGGGGGAGCGTGCGTGTGAGGGCGCGCGTTAGTGTTAGCGTACGGGTTAGGATTAGGGGACGGGTGAGGGTCAGGCTTTGGGGAAGGGTTAGGGTTAGGGTTCGGGCTAGGGTTAGGGTTAGGGGACGGGGACGGTTTAGGGTCCAGGTGAGGGTACGGCAACGCTTTAGGGGGAGCGTGCGTGTGAGGGCGCGGGTTAGTGTTAGCGTACGGGTTAGGATTAGGGGACGGGTGAGGGTCAGGCTTCGGGGAAGGGTTAGGGTTAGGGTTCGGGCTAGGGTTAGGGTTAGGGGACGGGGACGGTTTACGGTCCAGGTGAGGGTACGGCAAGGCTTTAGGGGGAGCGTGCCTGTGAGGGCGCGGGTTAGTGTTAGCGTACGGCTTAGGATTAGGGGACGGGTGAGGGTCAGGCTTCGGGGAAGGGTTAGGGTTAGGGTTTGGGCTAGGGTTAGGGTTAGGGGACGGGGACGGTTTAGGTCCAGGTGAGGGTACGGCAACGCTTTAGGGGGAGCGTGCGTGTGAGGGCGCGGGTTAGTGTTAGCGTACGGGTTAGGATTAGGGGACGGGTGAGGGTCAGGCTTCGGGGAAGTGTTAGGGTTAGGGTTCGGGCTAGGGTTAGGGTTAGGGGACGGGGACGGTTTAGGGTCCAGGTGAGGGTACTGCAACGCTTTAGGGGGAGCGTGCGTGTGGGGGCACGGGTTAGTGTTAGCGTACGGGTTAGGATTAGGGGACGGGTGAGGGTCAGGCTTCGGGGAAGGGTTAGGGTTAGGGTTCGGGCTAGGGTTAGGGGACGTGGACGGGGACGGGGACGGTTTAGGGTCCAGGTGAGGGTACGGCACCCCTTTAGGGGGACCGTGCGTGTGAGGGCGTGGGTTAGTGTTAGCGTACGGGTTAGGATTAGAGGACGGGTGAGGGTCAGGCTTCGGGGAAGGGTTAGGGTTAGGGTTCGGGCTAGGGTTAGGGTTAGGGGACGGGGATGGTTTCGGGTCCAGGTGAGGGTACGGCAACGATTTAGGGGGAGCGTGCGTGTGAGGGCGCGGGTTAGTGTTAGCGTACGGGTTAGGATTAGGGGACGGGTGAGGGTCAGGCTTCGGGGAAGGGTTAGGGTTAGGGTTCGGGCTAGGGTTAGGGATAGGGGATGGGGACGGTTTAGGGTCCAGGTGATGGTACGGCAACGCTTTAGGGGGAGCGTGCGTGTGAGGGCGCGGGTTAGTGTTAGCGTATGGGTTAGGATTAGGGGACGGGTGAGGGTCATGTTTCGGGGAAGGGTTAGAGTTAGGGTTCGGGATAGGGTTCGGGATAGGTGACGGGGACGGTTTAGGGTCCAGGTGAGGGTACGGCAACGATTTAGGGGGAGCGTGCATGTGAGGGCGCGGGTTAGTGTTAGCGTACGGGTTAGGATTATGGGACGGGTGAGGGTCAGGCTTCGGGGAAGGGTTAGGGTTAGGGTTCGGGCTAGCTTAAGGGTAAGGGGACGGGGACGGTTTAGGGTCCAGGTGAGGGTACGGCAACGCTTTAGGGGGAGCGTGCGTGTGAGGGCGCGGGTTAGTGTTAGCGTACGGGTTAGGATTAGGGGACGGTTGCGGGTCACGCTTCAGGGAAGGGTTACGGTTAGGGTTCGGGCTAGGGTTAGGGATAGGGGACGGGGACGGTTTAGGGTCCAGGTGAGGGTACGGCAACGCTTTAGGGGGAGCGTGCGTGTGAGGGCGCGGGTTAGTGTTAGCATACGGGTTAGGATTAGGGGACGGGTGAGGGTCAGGCTTCGGGGAAGGGTTAGGGTTAGGGTTCGGGCTAGGGTTAGGGTTAGGGGACGGGGACGGGTTACGGTCCAGGTGAGGGTACGGCAACGCTTTAGGGGGAGCGTGCGTGTGAGGGCGCGGGTTAGTGTTAGCGTACGGGTTAGGATTAGGGGACGGGTGAGGGTCAGGCTTCGGGGAAGGGTTAGGGTTAGGGTTCGGTCTAGGGTTACGGTTAGGAGACGGGGACGGTTTCGGGTCCAGGTGAGGGTACGGCAACGCTTTAGGGGGAGCGTGCGTGTGAGGGCGCGGGTTAGTGTTAGCGTACGGGTTAGGATTAGAGGACAGGTGAGGGTCAGGCTTCGGGGAAGGGTTAGGGTTAGGGTTCGGGCTAGGGTTAGGTTTAAGGGACGGGGACGGTTTCGGGTCCAGGTGAGGGTACGGCAACGCTTTAGGGGGAGCGTGCGTGTGAGGGCGCGGGTTAGTGTTAGCGTACGGGTTAGGATTAGGGGACGGGTGAGGGTCAGGCTTCGGGAAGGGTTAGGGTTAAGGTTCGGGCTAGGGTTAGGGTTAGGGGACGGGGACGGTTTCGGGTCCAGGTGAGGGTACGGCAACGCTTTAGGGGGAGCGTGCGTGTGAGGGCGTGGGTTAGTGTTAGCGTACGGGTTAGGATTAGGGGACGGGTGAGGGTCAGGCTTCGGGGAAGGGTTAGGGTTAGGGTTCGGGCTAGGGTTAGGGTTAGGGGACGGGGACGGTTTAGGGTCCAGGTGAGGGTACGGCAACGCTTTAGGGGGAGCGTGCGTGTGAGGGCGCGGGTTAGTGTTAGCGTACGGGTTAGGATTAGGGGACGGATGAGGGTCAGGCTTCGGGGAAGGTTTAGGGTTAGGGTTCGGGCTAGGGTTAGGGTTAGGGGACGGGGACGGTTTCGGGTCCAGGTGAGGGTACGGCAACGCTTTAGGGGGAGCGTGCGTGTGAGGGCGCGCGTTAGTGTTAGCGTACGGGTTAGGATTAGGGGACGGGTGAGGGTCAGGCTTCGGGGAAGGGTTAGTGTTAGGGTTCGGGCTAGGGTTAGGGTTAGGGGATGGGGACGGTTTAGGGTCCAGGTGAGGGTATGGCAACGCTTTAGGGGGAGCGTTCGTGTGAGGGCGCGGGTTAGTGTTAGCGTACGGGTTAGGATTAGGGGACGGGTGAGGGTCAGGCATCGGGGAAGGGTTAGGGTTAGGGTTCGTGCTAGGGTTAGGGTAAGGGGACGGGGACGGTTTCGGGTCCAGGTGAGAGTACGGCAACGCTTTAGGGGGAGCGTGCGTGAGAGGGCGTGGGTTAGTGTTAGCGTACGGGTTAGGATTAGGGGACGGGTGAGGGTCAGGCTTCGGGGAAGGGTTAGGGTTAGGGTTCGGGCTAGGGTTAGGGTTACGGACGGGGACGGTTTAGGGTCCAGGTGAGGGTACGGCAACGCTTTAGGGGGAGCGTGTGTGTGAGGGCACGGTTTAGTGTTAGCGTACGGGTTAGGAGTAGGGGACGGTTGAGGGTCAGGCTTCGGGGAAGGGTTAGGGTTAGGGTTCGGGCTAGGGTTAGGGTTAGGGGACGGGGACGGTTTAGGGTCCAGGTGAGGGTATGGCAACGCTTTAGGGGGAGCGTGCGTGTGATGGCGAGGGTTAGTGTTTGCGTACGGGTTAGGATTAGGGGACGGGTGAGGGTCAGGCTTCGAGGAAGGGTTAGGGTTAGGGTTCGGGCTAGGGTTAGGGTTAGGGGACGGGGACGGTTTAGGGTCCAGGTGAGGGTTCGGCAACGCTTTAGGGGGACCGTGCGTGTGAGGGCGTGGGTTAGTGTTAGCGTACGGGTTAGGATTAGAGGACGGGTGAGTGTCAGGCTTCGGGGAAAGGTTAGGGTTAGGGTTCGGTCTAGGGTTAGGGTTAGGGGACGGGGATGGTTTCGGGTCCAGGTGAGGGTACGGCAACGATTTAGGGGGAGCGTGCGTGTGAGGGCGCGGGTTAGTGTTAGCGTACGGGTTAGGATTAGGGGACGGGTGAGGGTCAGGCTTCGGGGAAGGGTTAGGGTTAGGGTTCGGGCTAGGGTTAGGGTTAGGGGATGGGGACGGTTTAGGGTCCAGGTGAGGGTACGGCAACGCTTTAGGGGGAGCGTGCGTGTGAGGGCACGGGTTAGTGTTAGCGTATGGGTTAGGATTAGGGGACGGGTGAGGGTCATGTTTCGGGGAAGGGTTAGAGTTAGGGTTCGGGATAGGGTTAGGGATAGGTGACGGGGACGGTTTAGGGTCCAGGTGAGGGTACGGCAACGATTTAGGGGGAGCGTGCATGTGAGGGCGCGGGGTAGTGTTAGCGTACGGGTTAGGATTATGGGACGGGTGAGGGTCAGGCTTCGGGGAAGGGTTAGGGTTAGGGTTCGGGCTAGGGTTAGGGTAAGGGGACGGGGACGGTTTAGGGTCCAGGTGAGGGTACGGCAACGCTTTAGGGGGAGCGTGCGTGTGAGGGCGCGGGTTAGTGTTAGCGTACGGGTTAGATTAGGGGACGGTTGCGGGTCACGCTTAAGGGAAGGGTTAGGGTTAGGGTTCGGGCTAGGGTTAGGGATAGGGGACGGGGACGGTTTAGGGTCCAGGTGAGGGTACGGCAACGCTTTAGGGGGAGCGTGTGTGTGAGGGCGCGGGTTAGTGTTAGTGTACGGGTTAGGATTAAGGGACGGGTGAGGGTCAGGCTTCGGGGAAGGGTTAGGGATAGGGTTCGGGCTAGGGTTAGGGTTAAGGGACGGGGACGGTTTCGGGTCCAGGTGAGGTTACGGCAACGCTTTAGGGGGAGTGTGCGTGTGAGGGCGCAGGTTAGTGTTAGCGTACGGGTTAGGATTAGGGGACGGGTGAGGGTCAGGCTTCGGGAAGGGTTAGGGTTAAGGTTCGGGCTAGGGTTAGGGTTAGGGGACGGGGACGGTTTCGGGTCCAGGTGAGGGTACGGCAATGCTTTAGGGGGAGCGTGCGTGTGAGGGCGCGGGTTAGTGTTAGCGTACGGGTTAGGATTAGGGGACGGATGAGGGTCAGGCTTCGGGGAAGGTTTAGGGTTAGGGTTCGGGCTAGGGTTAGGGTTAGGGGACGGGGATGGTTTAGGGTCCAGGTGAGGGTACGGCAACGCTTTAGGGGGAGCGTGCGTGTGAGGGCGCGGGTTAGTGTTAGCGTACGGGTTAGGATTAGGGGACGGGTGAGGGTCAGGCTTCGCGGAAGTGTTAGGGTTAGGGTTCGGGCTAGGGTTAGGGTTAGGGGACGGGGACGGTTTATGGTCCAGGTGAGGGTACGGCAACGCTTTAGGGGCAGCGTGCGTGTGAGGGCGCGGGTTAGTGTTAGCGTACGGGTTAGGATTAGGGGACGGGTGAGGGTCAGGCTTCGGGGAAGGGTTAGGGTTAGTGTTCGGGCTAGGGTTAGGGTTAGGGGACGGGGACGGTTTAGGGTCCAGGTGAGGGTACGGCAACGCTTTAGGGGGAGCGTGCGTGTGAGGGCGCGGGTTAGTGTTATCGTACGGGTTAGGATTAGGGGACGGGTGAGGGTCAGGCTTCGGGGAAGGGTTAGGGTTAGGGTTCGGGCTAGGGTTAGGTTTAGGGGACGGGGACGGTTTAGGGTCCAGGTGAGGGTACGGCAACGCTTTAGGGGGAGCGTGCGTGTGAGGGCGTGGGTTAGTGTTAGCGTACGGGATAGGATTAGGGGACGGGTGAGGGTCAGGCTTCGGGGAAGGGTTAGGGTTATGGTTCGGGCTAGGGTTAGGGTTAGGGGACGGGGACGGTTTAGGGTCCAGGTGAGGGTACGGCAACGTTTTAGGGGGAGCGTGCGTGTGAGGGCGCGGGTTAGTGTTAGCGTATGGGTTAGGATTAGGGAACGGGTGAGGGTCAGGCTTCGGGGAAGGGTTAGGGTTAGGGTTCCGGCTAGGGTTAGGGTTAGGGGACGGGGACGGTTTCGGGTCCAGGTGAGGGTACGGCAACGCTTTAGGGGGAGCGTGCGTGTGAGGGCACGGGTTAGTGTTAGCGTACGGGTTAGGATTAGGGGACGGGTGAGGGTCAGGCTTCGGGGTAGGGTTAGGGTTAGGGTTCGGGCTAGGGTTAGGGTTAGGGGACGGGGACGGTTTAGGGTCTAGGTGAGGGTATGGTAACGCTTTAGGGGGAGCGTGTGTGTGAGGGCGCGGGTTAGTGTTAGCGTACGGGTTAGGATTAGGGGACGGGTGAGGGTCAGGCTTCGGGGAAGGGTTAGGGTTAGGGTTCGGGCTAGGGTTAGGTTTACGGGACGGGGACGGTTTAGGGTCCAGGTGAGGGTACGACAACGCTTTAGGGGAAGCGTGCATGTGAGGGCGCGGGTTAGTGTTAGCGTACGGGTTAGGATTAGGGGACGGGTGAGGGTCAGGCTTCGGGGAAGGGTTAGGGTTAGGGTTCGGGCTAGGGTTAGGGTTAGGGGACGGGGACGGTTTAGGGTCCAGGTGAGGGTACGGCAACGCTTTAGGGGGAGCGTGCGTGTGAGGGCGCGGGTTAGTGTTAGCGTACGGGTTAGGATTAGGGGACGGGTGAGGGTCAGGCTTCGGGGAAGGGTTAGGGTTAGGTTTCGGGCTAGGGTTAGGGTTAGGGGACGGGGACGGTGTAGGGTCCAGATGAGGGTACGGCAACGCTTTAGGGGCAGCGTGCGTGTGAGGGCGCGGGTTAGTGTTAGCGTACGGGTTAGGATTAGGGGACGGGTGAGTGTCAGGCTTCGGGGAAGGGTTAGGGTTAGAGTTCGGGCTAGGGTTAGGGTTAGGGGACGGGGACGGTGTAGGGTCCAGATGAGGGTACGGCAACGCTTTAGGGGCAGCGTGCGTGTGAGGGCGCGGGTTAGTGTTAGCGTACGGGTTAGGATTAGGGGACGGGTGAGGGTCAGGCTTCGGGGAAGGGTTAGGGTTAGGGTTCGGGCTAGGGTTAGGGTTAGGGGACGGGGACGGTTTAGGGTCCAGGTGAGGGTACGGCAACGCTTTAGGGAGAGCGTGCGTGTGAGGGCGCGGGTTAGTGTTAGCGTACAGGTTAGGATTAGGGGACGGGTGAGGGTCAGGCTTCGGGGAAGGGTTAGAGTTAGTGTTCGGGCTAGGGTTAGGGTTAGGGGACGGGGACGGTTTAGGGTCCAGGTGAGGGTATGGCAACGCTTTAGGGGGAGCATGCGTGTGAGGGCGCGGGTTAGTGTTACCGTACGGGTTAGGATTAGGGGACGGGTGAGGGTCAGGCTTCGGGGAAGGGTTAGGGTTAGGGTTCGGGCTAGGGTTAGGGTTAGGGGACGGGGACGGTTTAGGGTCCCGGTGAGGGTACGGCAACGCTTTAGGGGGAGTGTGCGTGTGAGGGCACGGGTTAGTGTTAGCGTACGGGTTAGGATTAGGGGACGGGTGAGGGTCAGGCTTCGGGGAAGGGTTAGGGTTAGGGTTCGGGCTAGGGTTAGGGTTAGGGGACGGGGACGGTTTCGGGTCCAGGTGAGGGTACGGCAACGCTTTAGGGGGAGCGTGCGTGTGAGGGCGCAGGTTAGTGTTAGCGTACGCGTTAGGATTAGGGGACGGGTGAGGGTCAGGCTTCGGGGAAGGGTTAGGGTTAGGGTTCGGGCTAGGGTTAGGGTTAGGGGACGGGGACGGTTTAGGGTCCAGGTGAGGGTACGGCAACGCTTTAGGGGGAGCGTGCGTGTGAGGGCGCGGGTTAGTGTTAGCGTACGGGTTAGGATTAGGGGACGGGTGAGGGTCAGGCTTCGGGGAAGGGTTAGGGTTAGGGTTCGGGTTAGGGTTAGGGTTAGGGGACGGGGATGGTTTCGGGCCCAGGTGAGGGTACGGCAACGCTATAGGGGGAGCGTGCGTGTGAGGGCGCGGGTTAGTGTTAGCGTACGGGTTAGGATTAGGGGACGGGTGAGGGTCAGGCTTCGGGGAAGGGTTAAGGTTAGGGTTCGGGCTAGGGTTAGGGTTAGGGGACGGGGACGGTTTCGGGTCCAGGTGTGAGTACGGCAACGCTTTAGGGGGAGCGTGCGTGTGAGGGCGCAGGTTAGTGTTAGCGTAAGGGTTAGGATTAGGGGACGGGTGAGGGGCAGGCTCAGGGAAGGGTTAGGGTTAGGGTTCGGGCTAGGGTTAGGTTTACGGGACGGGGACGGTTTCGGGTCCAGGTGAGGGTACGACAACGCTTTAGGGGGAGCGTGCATGTGAGGGCGCGGGTTAGTGTTAGCGTACGGGTTAGGATTAGGGGACGGGTGAGGGTCAGGCTTCGGGGAAGGGTTAGGGTTAGGGTTCGGGCTAGGGTTAGGGTTAGGGGACGGGGACAGTTTAGGGTCCAGGTGAGGGTACGGCAACGCTTTAGGGGGAGCGTGCGTGTGAGGGCGCGGGTTAGTGTTAGCGTACGGTTTAGGATTAGGGGTCGGGTGAGGGTCAGGCTTCTGGGAAGGGTTAGGGTTAGGGTTCGGGTTAGGGGACGGGGACGGTTTAGGGTCCAGGTGAGGGTACGGCAACGCTTTAGGGGGAGCGTGCGTGTGAGGGCGCGGGTTAGTGTTAGCGTACGGGTTAGGATTAGGGGACGGGTGAGGGTCAGGCTTCGGGGAAGGGTTAGGGTTAGGGTTCGGACTAGGGTTAGGGTTAGGGGACGGGGACGGTTTAGGGTCCAGGTGAGGGTACGGCAACGCTTTAGGGGGAGCGTGCGTGTGAGGGCGCGGGTTAGTGTTAGCGTACGGGTTAGGATTAGGGGACGGGTGAGGGTCAGGCTTCGGGGAAGGGTTAGGGTTAGGGTTCGGGCTAGGGTTAGGGTAAGGGGACGGGGACGGTTTCGGGTCCAGGTGAGGGTACGGCAACGCTTTAAGGGGAGCGTGCGTGTGAGGACGCGGGTTAGTGTTAGCGTACGGGTTAGGATTAGGGGACGGGTGAGGGTCAGGCTTCGGGGAAGGGTTAGGGTTAGGGTTCGGGTTAGGGTTAGGGTTAGGGGACGGGGACGGTTTCGGGTCCAGGTGAGGGTACGGCAACGCTTTAAGGGGAGCGTGCGTGTGAGGGCGCGGGTTAGTGTTAGCGTACGGGTTAGGATTAGGGGACGGGTGAGGGTCAGGCTTCAGGGAAGGGTTACGGTTAGGGTTCGGGCTAGGGTTAGGGTTAGGGGATGGGGACGGTTTAGGGTCCAGGTGAGGGTACGGCAACGCTTTGGGGGAGCGTGCGTGTGAGGGCGCGGGTTAGTGTTAGCGTACGGGTTAGGATTAGGGGACGGGTGAGGGTCAGGCTTCGGGCAAGGGTTAGGTTTAGGCTTCGGGCTAGGGTTAGGGTTAGGGGACGGGGACGGTTTAGGGTCCAGGTGAGGGTACGGCAACGCTTTAGGGGGAGCGTGCGTGTGAGGGCGCGGGTTAGTGTTAGCGTAGGGGTTAGGATTAGGGGACGGGTGAGGGTCAGGCTTCGGGGAAGGGGTAGGGTTAGGGTTCGGGCTAGGGTTAGGGTTAGGGGACGGGGACGGTTTAGGGTCCAGGTGAGGGTACGGCAACGCTTTAGGGAGAGCGTGCGTGTGAGGGCGCGGGTTAGTGTTAGCGTACGGGTTAGGATTAGGGGACGGGTGAGGGTCAGGCTTCGGGGAAGGGTTAGGGTTAGGGTTCGGGCTAGGGTTAGGGTTAGGGGACGGGGACGGTTTAGGGTCCAGGTGAGGGTACGGCAACGCTTTAGGGGGAGCGTGTGTGTGAGGGCGCGGGTTAGTGTTAGCGTACGGGTTAGGATTAGGGGACGGGTGAGGGTCAGGCTTCGGGGAAGGGTTAGGGTTAGGGTTCGGGTTAGGGTTAGGGTTAGGGGACGGGGACGGTTTCGGGTCCAGGTGAGGGTACGGCAACGCTTTAGGGGGAGCCTGCGTGTGAGGGCGCGGTTTAGTGTTAGCGTACGGGTTAGGATTAGGGGACGGGTGAGGGTCAGGCTTCGGGGAAGGGTTAGGGTTAGGGTTCGGGCTAGGGTTAGGGTTAGGGGACGGGGACGGTTTCGGGTCCAGGTGAGAGTACGGCAACGCTTTAGGGGGAGCGTGCGTGTGAGAGCGCGGGTTAGTGTTAGCGTACGGGTTAGGATTAGGGGACGGGTGAGGGGCAGGCTCGGGGAAGGGTTAGGGTTAGGGTTCGGGCTAGGGTTAGGGTTAGGGGACGGGGACGGTTTAGGGTCCAGGTGAGGGTATGGCAACGCTTTAGGGGGAGCGTGCATGTGAGGGCGCGGGTTAGTGTTAGAGTACGGGTTACGATTAGGGGACGGGTGAGGGTCAGGCTTCGGGGAAGAGTTAGGGTTAGGGTTCGGGCTAGGGTTAGGGTTAGGGGACGGGGACGGTTTAGGGTCCAGGTGAGGGTACGGCAACGCTTTAGGGAGAGCGTGCGTGTGAGGGCGCGGGTTAGTGTTAGCGTTCGGGTTAGGATTAGGGGACGGGTGAGGGTCAGGCTTCGGGGAAGGGTTAGGGTTAGGGTTCGGGCTAGGGTTAGGGTTAGGGGATGGGGACGGTTTAGGGTCCAGGTGAGGGTACGGCAACGCTTTGGGGGAGCGTGCGTGTGAGGGCACGGGTTAGTGTTAGCGTACGGGTTAGGATTAGGGGACGGGTGAGGGTCAGGCTTCGGGGAAGGGTTAGGGTTAGGGTTCGGGCGAGGGTTAGGGTTCGGGGACGGGGACGGTTTAGGGTCCAGGTGAGGGTACGGCAACGTTTTAGGGAGAGCGTGCGTGTGAGGGCGCGGGTTAGTGTTAGCGTACGGGTTAGGATTAGGGGATGGGTGAGGGTCAGGCTTCGGGGAAGGGTTAGGGTTAGGTTTCGGGCTAGAGTTAGGGTTAGGGGACGGGAACGGTTTAGGGTCCAGGTGAGGGTATGGCAACGCTTTAGGGGGAGCGTGCGTGTGAGGGCGCGGGTTAGTGTTAGCGTACGGGTTAGGATTAGGGGACGGGTGAGGGTCAGGCTTCGGGGAAGGGTTAGGGTTAGGGTTCGGGCTAGGGTTAGGGTTAGGGGACGGGGACGGTTTAGGGTCCAGGTGAGGGTACGGCAACGCTTTAGGGGGAGCGTGCGTGTGAGGGCGCGGGTTAGTGTTAGCGTACGGGTTAGGATTAGGGGACGGGTGAGGGTCAGGCTTCGGGGAAGGGTTAGGGTTAGGGTTCGGTCTAGGGTTACGGTTAGGAGACGGGGACGGTTTCGGGTCCAGGTGAGGGTACGGCAACGCTTTAGGGGGAGCGTGCGTGTGAGGGCGCGGGTTAGTGTTAGCGTACGGGTTAGGATTAGAGGACAGGTGAGGGTCAGGCTTCGGGGAAGGGTTAGGGTTAGGGTTCGGGCTAGGGTTAGGTTTAAGGGACGGGGACGGTTTCGGGTCCAGGTGAGGGTACGGCAACGCTTTAGGGGGAGCGTGCGTGTGAGGGCGCGGGTTAGTGTTAGCGTACGGGTTAGGATTAGGGGACGGGTGAGGGTCAGGCTTCGGGAAGGGTTAGGGTTAAGGTTCGGGCTAGGGTTAGGGTTAGGGGACGGGGACGGTTTCGGGTCCAGGTGAGGGTACGGCAACGCTTTAGGGGGAGCGTGCGTGTGAGGGCGTGGGTTAGTGTTAGCGTACGGGTTAGGATTAGGGGACGGGTGAGGGTCAGGCTTCGGGGAAGGGTTAGGGTTAGGGTTCGGGCTAGGGTTAGGGTTAGGGGACGGGGACGGTTTAGGGTCCAGGTGAGGGTACGGCAACGCTTTAGGGGGAGCGTGCGTGTGAGGGCGCGGGTTAGTGTTAGCGTACGGGTTAGGATTAGGGGACGGATGAGGGTCAGGCTTCGGGGAAGGTTTAGGGTTAGGGTTCGGGCTAGGGTTAGGGTTAGGGGACGGGGACGGTTTCGGGTCCAGGTGAGGGTACGGCAACGCTTTAGGGGGAGCGTGCGTGTGAGGGCGCGCGTTAGTGTTAGCGTACGGGTTAGGATTAGGGGACGGGTGAGGGTCAGGCTTCGGGGAAGGGTTAGTGTTAGGGTTCGGGCTAGGGTTAGGGTTAGGGGATGGGGACGGTTTAGGGTCCAGGTGAGGGTATGGCAACGCTTTAGGGGGAGCGTTCGTGTGAGGGCGCGGGTTAGTGTTAGCGTACGGGTTAGGATTAGGGGACGGGTGAGGGTCAGGCATCGGGGAAGGGTTAGGGTTAGGGTTCGTGCTAGGGTTAGGGTAAGGGGACGGGGACGGTTTCGGGTCCAGGTGAGAGTACGGCAACGCTTTAGGGGGAGCGTGCGTGAGAGGGCGTGGGTTAGTGTTAGCGTACGGGTTAGGATTAGGGGACGGGTGAGGGTCAGGCTTCGGGGAAGGGTTAGGGTTAGGGTTCGGGCTAGGGTTAGGGTTACGGACGGGGACGGTTTAGGGTCCAGGTGAGGGTACGGCAACGCTTTAGGGGGAGCGTGTGTGTGAGGGCACGGTTTAGTGTTAGCGTACGGGTTAGGAGTAGGGGACGGTTGAGGGTCAGGCTTCGGGGAAGGGTTAGGGTTAGGGTTCGGGCTAGGGTTAGGGTTAGGGGACGGGGACGGTTTAGGGTCCAGGTGAGGGTATGGCAACGCTTTAGGGGGAGCGTGCGTGTGATGGCGAGGGTTAGTGTTTGCGTACGGGTTAGGATTAGGGGACGGGTGAGGGTCAGGCTTCGAGGAAGGGTTAGGGTTAGGGTTCGGGCTAGGGTTAGGGTTAGGGGACGGGGACGGTTTAGGGTCCAGGTGAGGGTTCGGCAACGCTTTAGGGGGACCGTGCGTGTGAGGGCGTGGGTTAGTGTTAGCGTACGGGTTAGGATTAGAGGACGGGTGAGTGTCAGGCTTCGGGGAAAGGTTAGGGTTAGGGTTCGGTCTAGGGTTAGGGTTAGGGGACGGGGATGGTTTCGGGTCCAGGTGAGGGTACGGCAACGATTTAGGGGGAGCGTGCGTGTGAGGGCGCGGGTTAGTGTTAGCGTACGGGTTAGGATTAGGGGACGGGTGAGGGTCAGGCTTCGGGGAAGGGTTAGGGTTAGGGTTCGGGCTAGGGTTAGGGTTAGGGGATGGGGACGGTTTAGGGTCCAGGTGAGGGTACGGCAACGCTTTAGGGGGAGCGTGCGTGTGAGGGCACGGGTTAGTGTTAGCGTATGGGTTAGGATTAGGGGACGGGTGAGGGTCATGTTTCGGGGAAGGGTTAGAGTTAGGGTTCGGGATAGGGTTAGGGATAGGTGACGGGGACGGTTTAGGGTCCAGGTGAGGGTACGGCAACGATTTAGGGGGAGCGTGCATGTGAGGGCGCGGGGTAGTGTTAGCGTACGGGTTAGGATTATGGGACGGGTGAGGGTCAGGCTTCGGGGAAGGGTTAGGGTTAGGGTTCGGGCTAGGGTTAGGGTAAGGGGACGGGGACGGTTTAGGGTCCAGGTGAGGGTACGGCAACGCTTTAGGGGGAGCGTGCGTGTGAGGGCGCGGGTTAGTGTTAGCGTACGGGTTAGATTAGGGGACGGTTGCGGGTCACGCTTAAGGGAAGGGTTAGGGTTAGGGTTCGGGCTAGGGTTAGGGATAGGGGACGGGGACGGTTTAGGGTCCAGGTGAGGGTACGGCAACGCTTTAGGGGGAGCGTGTGTGTGAGGGCGCGGGTTAGTGTTAGTGTACGGGTTAGGATTAAGGGACGGGTGAGGGTCAGGCTTCGGGGAAGGGTTAGGGATAGGGTTCGGGCTAGGGTTAGGGTTAAGGGACGGGGACGGTTTCGGGTCCAGGTGAGGTTACGGCAACGCTTTAGGGGGAGTGTGCGTGTGAGGGCGCAGGTTAGTGTTAGCGTACGGGTTAGGATTAGGGGACGGGTGAGGGTCAGGCTTCGGGAAGGGTTAGGGTTAAGGTTCGGGCTAGGGTTAGGGTTAGGGGACGGGGACGGTTTCGGGTCCAGGTGAGGGTACGGCAATGCTTTAGGGGGAGCGTGCGTGTGAGGGCGCGGGTTAGTGTTAGCGTACGGGTTAGGATTAGGGGACGGATGAGGGTCAGGCTTCGGGGAAGGTTTAGGGTTAGGGTTCGGGCTAGGGTTAGGGTTAGGGGACGGGGATGGTTTAGGGTCCAGGTGAGGGTACGGCAACGCTTTAGGGGGAGCGTGCGTGTGAGGGCGCGGGTTAGTGTTAGCGTACGGGTTAGGATTAGGGGACGGGTGAGGGTCAGGCTTCGCGGAAGTGTTAGGGTTAGGGTTCGGGCTAGGGTTAGGGTTAGGGGACGGGGACGGTTTATGGTCCAGGTGAGGGTACGGCAACGCTTTAGGGGCAGCGTGCGTGTGAGGGCGCGGGTTAGTGTTAGCGTACGGGTTAGGATTAGGGGACGGGTGAGGGTCAGGCTTCGGGGAAGGGTTAGGGTTAGTGTTCGGGCTAGGGTTAGGGTTAGGGGACGGGGACGGTTTAGGGTCCAGGTGAGGGTACGGCAACGCTTTAGGGGGAGCGTGCGTGTGAGGGCGCGGGTTAGTGTTATCGTACGGGTTAGGATTAGGGGACGGGTGAGGGTCAGGCTTCGGGGAAGGGTTAGGGTTAGGGTTCGGGCTAGGGTTAGGTTTAGGGGACGGGGACGGTTTAGGGTCCAGGTGAGGGTACGGCAACGCTTTAGGGGGAGCGTGCGTGTGAGGGCGTGGGTTAGTGTTAGCGTACGGGATAGGATTAGGGGACGGGTGAGGGTCAGGCTTCGGGGAAGGGTTAGGGTTATGGTTCGGGCTAGGGTTAGGGTTAGGGGACGGGGACGGTTTAGGGTCCAGGTGAGGGTACGGCAACGTTTTAGGGGGAGCGTGCGTGTGAGGGCGCGGGTTAGTGTTAGCGTATGGGTTAGGATTAGGGAACGGGTGAGGGTCAGGCTTCGGGGAAGGGTTAGGGTTAGGGTTCCGGCTAGGGTTAGGGTTAGGGGACGGGGACGGTTTCGGGTCCAGGTGAGGGTACGGCAACGCTTTAGGGGGAGCGTGCGTGTGAGGGCACGGGTTAGTGTTAGCGTACGGGTTAGGATTAGGGGACGGGTGAGGGTCAGGCTTCGGGGTAGGGTTAGGGTTAGGGTTCGGGCTAGGGTTAGGGTTAGGGGACGGGGACGGTTTAGGGTCTAGGTGAGGGTATGGTAACGCTTTAGGGGGAGCGTGTGTGTGAGGGCGCGGGTTAGTGTTAGCGTACGGGTTAGGATTAGGGGACGGGTGAGGGTCAGGCTTCGGGGAAGGGTTAGGGTTAGGGTTCGGGCTAGGGTTAGGTTTACGGGACGGGGACGGTTTAGGGTCCAGGTGAGGGTACGACAACGCTTTAGGGGAAGCGTGCATGTGAGGGCGCGGGTTAGTGTTAGCGTACGGGTTAGGATTAGGGGACGGGTGAGGGTCAGGCTTCGGGGAAGGGTTAGGGTTAGGGTTCGGGCTAGGGTTAGGGTTAGGGGACGGGGACGGTTTAGGGTCCAGGTGAGGGTACGGCAACGCTTTAGGGGGAGCGTGCGTGTGAGGGCGCGGGTTAGTGTTAGCGTACGGGTTAGGATTAGGGGACGGGTGAGGGTCAGGCTTCGGGGAAGGGTTAGGGTTAGGTTTCGGGCTAGGGTTAGGGTTAGGGGACGGGGACGGTGTAGGGTCCAGATGAGGGTACGGCAACGCTTTAGGGGCAGCGTGCGTGTGAGGGCGCGGGTTAGTGTTAGCGTACGGGTTAGGATTAGGGGACGGGTGAGTGTCAGGCTTCGGGGAAGGGTTAGGGTTAGAGTTCGGGCTAGGGTTAGGGTTAGGGGACGGGGACGGTGTAGGGTCCAGATGAGGGTACGGCAACGCTTTAGGGGCAGCGTGCGTGTGAGGGCGCGGGTTAGTGTTAGCGTACGGGTTAGGATTAGGGGACGGGTGAGGGTCAGGCTTCGGGGAAGGGTTAGGGTTAGGGTTCGGGCTAGGGTTAGGGTTAGGGGACGGGGACGGTTTAGGGTCCAGGTGAGGGTACGGCAACGCTTTAGGGAGAGCGTGCGTGTGAGGGCGCGGGTTAGTGTTAGCGTACAGGTTAGGATTAGGGGACGGGTGAGGGTCAGGCTTCGGGGAAGGGTTAGAGTTAGTGTTCGGGCTAGGGTTAGGGTTAGGGGACGGGGACGGTTTAGGGTCCAGGTGAGGGTATGGCAACGCTTTAGGGGGAGCATGCGTGTGAGGGCGCGGGTTAGTGTTACCGTACGGGTTAGGATTAGGGGACGGGTGAGGGTCAGGCTTCGGGGAAGGGTTAGGGTTAGGGTTCGGGCTAGGGTTAGGGTTAGGGGACGGGGACGGTTTAGGGTCCCGGTGAGGGTACGGCAACGCTTTAGGGGGAGTGTGCGTGTGAGGGCACGGGTTAGTGTTAGCGTACGGGTTAGGATTAGGGGACGGGTGAGGGTCAGGCTTCGGGGAAGGGTTAGGGTTAGGGTTCGGGCTAGGGTTAGGGTTAGGGGACGGGGACGGTTTCGGGTCCAGGTGAGGGTACGGCAACGCTTTAGGGGGAGCGTGCGTGTGAGGGCGCAGGTTAGTGTTAGCGTACGCGTTAGGATTAGGGGACGGGTGAGGGTCAGGCTTCGGGGAAGGGTTAGGGTTAGGGTTCGGGCTAGGGTTAGGGTTAGGGGACGGGGACGGTTTAGGGTCCAGGTGAGGGTACGGCAACGCTTTAGGGGGAGCGTGCGTGTGAGGGCGCGGGTTAGTGTTAGCGTACGGGTTAGGATTAGGGGACGGGTGAGGGTCAGGCTTCGGGGAAGGGTTAGGGTTAGGGTTCGGGTTAGGGTTAGGGTTAGGGGACGGGGATGGTTTCGGGCCCAGGTGAGGGTACGGCAACGCTATAGGGGGAGCGTGCGTGTGAGGGCGCGGGTTAGTGTTAGCGTACGGGTTAGGATTAGGGGACGGGTGAGGGTCAGGCTTCGGGGAAGGGTTAAGGTTAGGGTTCGGGCTAGGGTTAGGGTTAGGGGACGGGGACGGTTTCGGGTCCAGGTGTGAGTACGGCAACGCTTTAGGGGGAGCGTGCGTGTGAGGGCGCAGGTTAGTGTTAGCGTAAGGGTTAGGATTAGGGGACGGGTGAGGGGCAGGCTCAGGGAAGGGTTAGGGTTAGGGTTCGGGCTAGGGTTAGGTTTACGGGACGGGGACGGTTTCGGGTCCAGGTGAGGGTACGACAACGCTTTAGGGGGAGCGTGCATGTGAGGGCGCGGGTTAGTGTTAGCGTACGGGTTAGGATTAGGGGACGGGTGAGGGTCAGGCTTCGGGGAAGGGTTAGGGTTAGGGTTCGGGCTAGGGTTAGGGTTAGGGGACGGGGACAGTTTAGGGTCCAGGTGAGGGTACGGCAACGCTTTAGGGGGAGCGTGCGTGTGAGGGCGCGGGTTAGTGTTAGCGTACGGTTTAGGATTAGGGGTCGGGTGAGGGTCAGGCTTCTGGGAAGGGTTAGGGTTAGGGTTCGGGTTAGGGGACGGGGACGGTTTAGGGTCCAGGTGAGGGTACGGCAACGCTTTAGGGGGAGCGTGCGTGTGAGGGCGCGGGTTAGTGTTAGCGTACGGGTTAGGATTAGGGGACGGGTGAGGGTCAGGCTTCGGGGAAGGGTTAGGGTTAGGGTTCGGACTAGGGTTAGGGTTAGGGGACGGGGACGGTTTAGGGTCCAGGTGAGGGTACGGCAACGCTTTAGGGGGAGCGTGCGTGTGAGGGCGCGGGTTAGTGTTAGCGTACGGGTTAGGATTAGGGGACGGGTGAGGGTCAGGCTTCGGGGAAGGGTTAGGGTTAGGGTTCGGGCTAGGGTTAGGGTAAGGGGACGGGGACGGTTTCGGGTCCAGGTGAGGGTACGGCAACGCTTTAAGGGGAGCGTGCGTGTGAGGACGCGGGTTAGTGTTAGCGTACGGGTTAGGATTAGGGGACGGGTGAGGGTCAGGCTTCGGGGAAGGGTTAGGGTTAGGGTTCGGGTTAGGGTTAGGGTTAGGGGACGGGGACGGTTTCGGGTCCAGGTGAGGGTACGGCAACGCTTTAAGGGGAGCGTGCGTGTGAGGGCGCGGGTTAGTGTTAGCGTACGGGTTAGGATTAGGGGACGGGTGAGGGTCAGGCTTCAGGGAAGGGTTACGGTTAGGGTTCGGGCTAGGGTTAGGGTTAGGGGATGGGGACGGTTTAGGGTCCAGGTGAGGGTACGGCAACGCTTTGGGGGAGCGTGCGTGTGAGGGCGCGGGTTAGTGTTAGCGTACGGGTTAGGATTAGGGGACGGGTGAGGGTCAGGCTTCGGGCAAGGGTTAGGTTTAGGCTTCGGGCTAGGGTTAGGGTTAGGGGACGGGGACGGTTTAGGGTCCAGGTGAGGGTACGGCAACGCTTTAGGGGGAGCGTGCGTGTGAGGGCGCGGGTTAGTGTTAGCGTAGGGGTTAGGATTAGGGGACGGGTGAGGGTCAGGCTTCGGGGAAGGGGTAGGGTTAGGGTTCGGGCTAGGGTTAGGGTTAGGGGACGGGGACGGTTTAGGGTCCAGGTGAGGGTACGGCAACGCTTTAGGGAGAGCGTGCGTGTGAGGGCGCGGGTTAGTGTTAGCGTACGGGTTAGGATTAGGGGACGGGTGAGGGTCAGGCTTCGGGGAAGGGTTAGGGTTAGGGTTCGGGCTAGGGTTAGGGTTAGGGGACGGGGACGGTTTAGGGTCCAGGTGAGGGTACGGCAACGCTTTAGGGGGAGCGTGTGTGTGAGGGCGCGGGTTAGTGTTAGCGTACGGGTTAGGATTAGGGGACGGGTGAGGGTCAGGCTTCGGGGAAGGGTTAGGGTTAGGGTTCGGGTTAGGGTTAGGGTTAGGGGACGGGGACGGTTTCGGGTCCAGGTGAGGGTACGGCAACGCTTTAGGGGGAGCCTGCGTGTGAGGGCGCGGTTTAGTGTTAGCGTACGGGTTAGGATTAGGGGACGGGTGAGGGTCAGGCTTCGGGGAAGGGTTAGGGTTAGGGTTCGGGCTAGGGTTAGGGTTAGGGGACGGGGACGGTTTCGGGTCCAGGTGAGAGTACGGCAACGCTTTAGGGGGAGCGTGCGTGTGAGAGCGCGGGTTAGTGTTAGCGTACGGGTTAGGATTAGGGGACGGGTGAGGGGCAGGCTCGGGGAAGGGTTAGGGTTAGGGTTCGGGCTAGGGTTAGGGTTAGGGGACGGGGACGGTTTAGGGTCCAGGTGAGGGTATGGCAACGCTTTAGGGGGAGCGTGCATGTGAGGGCGCGGGTTAGTGTTAGAGTACGGGTTACGATTAGGGGACGGGTGAGGGTCAGGCTTCGGGGAAGAGTTAGGGTTAGGGTTCGGGCTAGGGTTAGGGTTAGGGGACGGGGACGGTTTAGGGTCCAGGTGAGGGTACGGCAACGCTTTAGGGAGAGCGTGCGTGTGAGGGCGCGGGTTAGTGTTAGCGTTCGGGTTAGGATTAGGGGACGGGTGAGGGTCAGGCTTCGGGGAAGGGTTAGGGTTAGGGTTCGGGCTAGGGTTAGGGTTAGGGGATGGGGACGATTTAGGGTCCAGGTGAGGGTACGGCAACGCTTTGGGGGAGCGTGCGTGTGAGGGCACGGGTTAGTGTTAGCGTACGGGTTAGGATTAGGGGACGGGTGAGGGTCAGGCTTCGGGGAAGGGTTAGGGTTAGGGTTCGGGCGAGGGTTAGGGTTCGGGGACGGGGACGGTTTAGGGTCCAGGTGAGGGTACGGCAACGTTTTAGGGAGAGCGTGCGTGTGAGGGCGCGGGTTAGTGTTAGCGTACGGGTTAGGATTAGGGGATGGGTGAGGGTCAGGCTTCGGGGAAGGGTTAGGGTTAGGTTTCGGGCTAGAGTTAGGGTTAGGGGACGGGAACGGTTTAGGGTCCAGGTGAGGGTATGGCAACGCTTTAGGGGGAGCGTGCGTGTGAGGGCGCGGGTTAGTGTTAGCGTACGGGTTAGGATTAGGGGACGGGTGAGGGTCAGGCTTCGGGGAAGGGTTAGGGTTAGGGTTCGGGCTAGGGTTAGGGTTAGGGGACGGGGACGGTTTAGGGTCCAGGTGAGGGTACGGCAACGCTTTAGGGGGAGCGTGCGTGTGAGGGCGCGGGTTAGTGTTAGTGTACGGGTTAGGATTAGGGGTCGGGTGAGGGTCAGGCTTCTGGGAAGGGATAGGTTTAGGGTTCGGGTTAGGGGACGGGGACGGTTTAGGGTCCAGGTGAGGGTACGGCAACGCTTTAGGGGGAGCGTGCGTGTGAGAGCGCGGGTTAGTGTTAGCGTACGGGTTAGGATTAGGGGACGGGTGAGGGTCAGGCTTCGGGGAAGTGTTAGGGTTAGGGTTCGGGCTAGGGTTAGGGTTAGGGGACGGGAACGGTTTAGGGTCCAGGTGAGGGTACGGCAACGCTTTAGGGGGAGCGTGCGTGTGAGGGCGCGGGTTAGTGTTAGCGTACGGGTTAGGATTAGGGGACGGGTGAGGGTCAGGCTTCGGGGAAGTGTTAGGCTTAGGGTTCGGGCTAGGGTTAGGGTTAGGAGACGGGGACGGTTTAGGGTCCAGATGAGGGTACGGCATCGCTTTAGGGGGAGCGTGCGTGTGAGGGCGCGGGTTAGTGTTAGCGTACGGGTTAGGATTAGGGAACGGGTGAGGGTCAGGCTTCGGGGAAGGGTTAGCGTTAGGGTTCGGGCTAGGTTTAGGGTTAGGGGACGGGGACGGTTTAGGGTCCAGGTGAGGTTACGGCAACGCTTTAGGGGGAGTGTGCGTGTGAGGGCACAGGTTAGTGTTAGCGTACGGGTTAGAATTAGGGGACCGGTGAGGGTCAGGCTTCAGGGAAGGGTTAGGGTTAGGGTTCGGGCTAGGGTTAGGGTTAGGGGACGGGGACGGTTTAGGGTCCAGGTGAGGGTATGGCAACGCTTTAGGGGGAGCGTGCGTGTGAGGGCGCGGGTTAGTGTTAGCGTACGGGTTAGGATTAGGGGACGGGTGAGGGTCAGGCTTCGGGGAAGGGTTAGGGTTAGGGTTCGGGCTAGGGTTAGGGTTAGGGGACGGGAACGGTTTAGGGTCCAGGTGAGGGTATGGCAACGCTTTAGGGGGAGCGTGCGCGTGAGGGCGCGGGTTAGTGTTAGCGTACGGGTTAGGATTAGGGGACGGGTGAGGGTCAGGCTTCGGGGAAGGGTTAGGGTTAGGGTTCGGGCTAGGGTTAGGGTTAGGGGACGGGGACGGTTTAGGGTCCAGGTGAGGGTACGGCAACGCTTTAGGGGGAGCGTGCGTGTGAGGGCGCGGGTTAGTGTTAGCGTACGGTTTAGGACTAGGGGTCGGGTGAGGGTCAGGCTTCTGGGAAGGGTTAGGGTTAGGGTTCGGGTTAGGGGACGGGGACGGTTTAGGGTCCATGTGAGGGTACGGCAACGCTTTAGGGGGAACGTGCGTGTGAGGGCGCGGGTTAGTGTTAGCGTACGGGTTAGAATTAGGGGACGGGTGAGGGTCAGGCTTCAGGGAAGGGTTAGGGTTAGGGTTCGGGCTAGAGTTAGGGTTGGGGGACGGGGACGGTTTAGGGTCCAGGTGAGGGTACGGCAACGCTTTAGGGGGAGCGTGCGTGTGCGGGCGTTGGTTAATGTTAGCGTACGGGTTAGGATTAGGGGACGGGTGAGGGTCAGGCTTCGGGGAAGGGTTAGGGTTAGGGTTCGGGCTAGGGTTAGGTTTAGGGGACGGGGACGGTTTAGGGTCCAGGTGAGGGTACGGCAACGCTTTAGGGGGAGCGTGCGTGTGAGGGCGCGGTTTAGTGTTAGCGTACGGGTTAGGATTAGGGGACGGGTGAGGGTCAGGCTTCGGGGAAGGGTTAGGGTTAGGGTTCGGGCTAGGGTTAGGGTTAGGGGACGGGGACGGTTTAGGGTCCAGGTGAGGGTACGGCAACGCTTTAGGGGGAGTGTGCGTGTGAGGGCGCGGGTTAGTGTTAGCGTAGGGGTTAGGATTAGGGGACGGGTGAGGGTCAGGCTTCGGGGAAGGGTTAGGGTTAGGGTTCGGGCTAGGGTTAGGCTTAGGGGCCGGGGACGGTTTAGGGTCCAGGTGAGGGTACGGCAACGCTTTAGGGGGAGCGTGCGTGTGAGGGCGCGGGTTAGTGTTAGCGTACGGGTTAGGATTAGGGGACGGGTGAGGGTCAGGCTTCGGGGAAGGGTTAGGGTTAGGGTTCGGGCTAGGGTTAGGGTTAGGGGACGGGGACGGTTTAGGGTCCAGGTGAGGTTAGGGCAACGCTTTAGGGGGAGTGTGCGTGTGAGGGCACGGGTTAGTGTTAGCGTACGGGTTAGGATTAGGGGACGTGTCAGGGTCAGGCTTCAGGGAAGGGTTAGGGTTAGGGTTCGGGCTAGAGTTAGGGTTAGGGGACGGGGACAGTTTAGGGTCCAGGTGAGGGTACGGCAACGCTTTAGGGGGAGCGTGCGTGTGAGGGCGTGGGTTAGTGTTAGCGTACGGGTTAGGAGTAGGGGACGGGTGAGGGTCAGGATTCGGGGAAGGGTTAGGGTTAGGGTTCGGGCTAGGGTTAGGGTTAGGGGACGGGGACGGTTTAGGGTCCAGGTGAGGGTACGGCAACGATTTAGGGGGAGCGTGCGTGTGAGGGCGCGGGGTAGTGTTAGCGTACGGGTTAGGATTAGGGGACGGGTGAGGGTCAGGCTTCGGGGAAGGGTTAGGGTTAGGGTTCGGGCTAGGGTTAGGGTTAGGGGACGGGGACGGTTTAGGGTCCAGGTGAGGGTACGGCAACGCTTTAGGGGGAGCGTGCGTGTGAGGCCGCGGGGTAGTGTTAGCGTACGGGTTAGGATTAGGGGACGGGTGAGGGTCAGGCTTCGGGGAAGGGTTAGGGTTAGGGTTCGGGCTAGGGTTAGGGTTAGGGGACGGGGACGGTTTAGGGTCCAGGTGAGGGTACGGCAACGCTTTAGGGGGAGCGTGCGTGTGAGGGCGCTCGTTAGTGTTAGCGTACGGCTTAGGATTAGGGGACGGGTGAGGGTCAGGCTTCGGGGAAGGGTTAGGGTTAGGGTTCGGGCTAGGGTTAGGGTTAGGGGACGGGGACGGTTTAGGGTCCAGGTGAGGGTACGGCAACGCTTTAGGGGGAGCGTGCGTATGAGGGCGCGCGTTAGTGTTAGTGTACGGCTTAGGATTAGGGGACGGGTGAGGGTCAGGCTTCGGGGAAGGTTTAGGGTTAGGGTTCGGGCTAGGGTTAGGGTTAGGGGACGGGGACGGTTTAGGATCCAGGTGAGGGTACGGCAACGCTTTAGGGGGAGCGTGCGTGTGAGGGCGCGCGTTAGTGTTAGCGTACGGGTTAGGATTAGGGGACGGGTGAGGGTCAGGCTTCGGGGAAGGGTTAGGGTTAGGGTTCGGGCTAGGGTTAGGGTTAGGGGACGGGGACGGTTTAGGGTCCAGGTGAGGGTACGGCAACGTTTTAGGGGGAGCGTGCGTGTGAGGGCGCGGGTTAGTGTTAGCGTACGGGTTAGGATTAGGGGACGGGTGAGGGTCAGGCTTCGGGGAAGGGTTAGGGTTAGGGTTCGGGCTAGGGTTAGGGTTAGGGGACGGGGACGGTTTAGGGTCCAGATGAGGGTACGGCAACGCTTTAGGGGGAGCGTGCGTGTGAGGGCGTGGGTTAGTGTTAGCGTACGGGTTAGGATTAGGGGACGGGTGAGGGTCAGGCTTCGGGGAAGGGTTAGGGTTAGGGTTCGGGCTAGGGTTAGGGTTAGGGGACGGGGACGGTTTAGGGTCCAGGTGAGGGTACGGCAACGCTTTAGGGGGAGCGTGCGTGTGAGGGCGCGCGTTAGTGTTAGCGTACGGGTTAGGATTAGGGGACGGGTGAGGGTCAGGCTTCTGGGAAGGGTTAGGGTTAGGGTTCGGGCTAGGGTTGGGTTTAGGGGACGGGGACGGTTTAGGGTTCAGGTGAGGGTACGGCAACGCTTTAGGGGGAGCGTGCGTGTGAGGGCGCGGGTTAGTGTTAGCGTACGGGTTAGGATTAGGGGACAGGTGAGGGTCAGGCTTCGGGGAAGGGTTAGGGATAGGGTTCGGGCTAGGGTTAGGGTTACGGGACGGGGACGGTTTAGGGTCCAGGTGAGGGTACGGCAACGCTTTAGGGGGAGCGTGCGTGTGAGGGCGCGTGTTAGTGTTAGCGTACGGGTTAGGATTTGGGGACGGGTGAGGGTCAGGCTTCGGGGAAGGGTTAGGGTTAGGGTTCGGGCTAGGGTTAGGGTTAGGGGACGGGGACGGTTTAGGGTCCAGGTGAGGGTACGGCAACGCTTTAGGGGGAGCGTGCGTGTGAGGGCGCGGGTTAGTGTTAGCGTACGAATTATGATTAGGGGACAGGTGAGGGTCTGGCTTCGGGGAAGGGTTAGGGTTAGGGTTCGGGCTAGGGTTAAGGTTAGGGGACGGGGACCGTTTAGGGTCCAGTTGAGGGTATGGCAACGCTTTAGGGGGAGCGTGCGTGTGAGGGCGCGGGTTAGTGTTAGCGTACGGGTTAGGATTAGGGGACGGGTGAGGGTCAGGCTTCGGGGAAGGGTTAGGGATAGGGTTCGGTCTAGGGTTAGGGTTAGGGGACGGGGACGGTTTAGGGTCCAGGTGAGGTTACGGCAACGCTTTAGGGGGAGCGTGCGTGTGAGGGCACGGGTTAGTGTTAGCGTACGGGTTAGGATTAGGGGACGGGTGAGGGTCAGGCTTCAGGGAAGGGTTAGGGTTCGGGCTAGGGTTAGGGTTAGGGGACGGGGACGGTTTAGGGTCCAGGTGAGGGTACGGCAACGCTTTAGGGGGAGCGTGCGTGTGAGGGCGCTTGTTAGTGTTAGCGTACGGGTTAGGATTAGGGGACGGGTGAGGGTCAGGCTTCGGGGAAGGGTTAGGGTTAGGGTTCGGGCTAGGGTTAGGGTTAGGGGACGGGGACGGTTTAGGGTCCAGGTGAGGGTACGGCAACGCTTTAGGGGGAGCGTGCGTGTGAGGGCGCGGGTTAGTGTTAGTGTACGGGTTAGGATTAGGGGACGGGTGAGGGTCAGGCTTCGGGGAAGGGTTAGGGTTAGGTTTCGAGCTAGGGTTAGGGTTAGGGGACGGGGACGGTTTAGGGTCCAGGTGAGGGTACGGCAACGCTTTAGGGGGAGCGTGCGTGTGAGGGCGCTTGTTAGTGTTAGCGTGCGGATTAGGATTAGGGGACGGGTGAGGGTCAGGCTTCGGGGAAGGGTTAGGGTTAGGGTTCGGGCTAGGGTTAGGGTTAGGGGACGGGGACGGTTTAGGGTCCAGGTGAGGGTACGGCAACGCTTTAGGGGGAGCGTGCGTGTGAGGGCGCGGGTTAGTGTTAGCGTACGAATTATGATTAGGGGACAGGTGAGGGTCTGGCTTCGGGGAAGGGTTAGGGTTAGGGTTCGGGCTAGGGTTAAGGTTAGGGGACGGGGACCGTTTAGGGTCCAGTTGAGGGTATGGCAACGCTTTAGGGGGAGCGTGCGTGTGAGGGCGCGGGTTAGTGTTAGCGTACGGGTTAGGATTAGGGGACGGGTGAGGTTCAGGCTTCGGGGAAGGGTTAGGGATAGGGTTCGGTCTAGGGTTAGGGTTAGGGGACGGGGACGGTTTAGGGTCCAGGTGAGGTTACGGCAACGCTTTAGGGGGAGCGTGCGTGTGAGGGCACGGGTTAGTGTTAGCGTACGGGTTAGGATTAGGGGACGGGTGAGGGTCAGGCTTCAGGGAAGGGTTAGGGTTCGGGCTAGGGTTAGGGTTAGGGGACGGGGACGGTTTAGGGTCCAGGTGAGGGTACGGCAACGCTTTAGGGGGAGCGTGCGTGTGAGGGCGCTTGTTAGTGTTAGCGTACGGGTTAGGATTAGGGGACGGGTGAGGGTCAGGCTTCGGGGAAGGGTTAGGGTTAGGGTTCGGGCTAGGGTTAGGGTTAGGGGACGGGGACGGTTTAGGGTCCAGGTGAGGGTACGGCAACGCTTTAGGGGGAGCGTGCGTGTGAGGGCGCGGGTTAGTGTTAGTGTACGGGTTAGGATTAGGGGACGGGTGAGGGTCAGGCTTCGGGGAAGGGTTAGGGTTAGGTTTCGAGCTAGGGTTAGGGTTAGGGGACGGGGACGGTTTAGGGTCCAGGTGAGGGTACGGCAACGCTTTAGGGGGAGCGTGCGTGTGAGGGCGCGGGTTAGTGTTAGCGTACGGATTAGGATTAGGGGACGGGTGAGGGTCAGGCTTCGGGAAAGGGTTAGGGTTAGGGTTCGGGCTAGGGTTAGGGTTAGGGGACGGGGACGGTTTAGGGTCCAGGTGAGGGTACGGCAACGCCTTAGGGGGAGCGTGCGTGTGAGGGCGCGGGTTAGTGTTAGCGCAGGGGTTAGGATTAGGGGACGGGTGAGGGTCAGGCTTCGGGGAAGGGTTAGGGTTAGGGTTCGGGCTAGGGTTAGGGTTAGGGGACGGGGACGGTTTAGGGTCCAGGTGAGGGTACGGCAACGCTTTAGGGGGAGCGTGCGTGTGAGGGTGCGGGGTAGTGTTAGCGTACGGGTTAGGATTAGGGGACGGGTGAGGGTCAGGCTTCGGGGAAGGGTTAGGGTTAGGGTTCGGGCTAGGGTTAGGGTTAGGGGACGGGGACGGTTTAGGGTCCAGGTGAGGGTACGGCAACGCTTTAGGGGGAGCGTGCATGTGAGGGCGCTCGTTAGTGTTAGCGTACGGCTTAGGATTAGGGGACGGGTGAGGGTCAGGCTTCGGGGAAGGGTTAGGGTTAGGGTTCGGGCTAGGGTTAGGGTTAGGGGACGGGGACGGTTTAGGGTCCAGGTGAGGGTACGGCAACGCTTTAGGGGGAGCGTGCGTGTGAGGGCGCGCGTTAGTGTTAGTGTACGGCTTAGGATTAGGGGACGGGTGAGGGTCAGGCTTCGGGGAAGGTTTAGGGTTAGGGTTCGGGCTAGGGTTAGGGTTAGGGGACGGGGACGGTTTAGGATCCAGGTGAGGGTACGGCAACGCTTTAGGGGGAGCGTGCGTGTGAGGTCGCGCGTTAGTGTTAGCGTACGGGTTAGGATTAGCGGACGGGTGAGTGTCAGGCTTCGGGGAAGGGTTAGGGTTAGGGTTCGGGCTAGGGTTAGGGTTAGGGGACGGGGACGGTTTAGGGTCCAGGTGAGGGTACGGCAACGTTTTAGGGGGAGCGTGCGTGTGAGGGCGCGGGTTAGTGTTAGCGTACGGGTTAGGATTAGGGGACGGGTGAGGGTCAGGCTTCGGGGAAGGGTTAGGGTTAGGGTTCGGGCTAGGGTTAGGGTTAGGGGAAGGGGACAGTTTAGGGTCAAGATGAGGGTACGGCAACGCTTTAGGGGGAGCGTGCGTGTGAGGGCGTGGGTTAGTGTTAGCGTACGGGTTAGGATTAGGGTACGGGTGAGGGTCAGGCTTCGGGGAAGGGTTAGGGTTAGGGTTCGGGCTAGGGTTAGGGTTAGGGGACGGGGACGGTTTAGGGTCCAGGTGAGGGTACGGCAACGCTTTAGGGGGAGCGTGCGTGTGAGGGCGCGGGGTAGTGTTAGCGTACGGGTTAGGATTAGGGGACGGGTGAGGGTCAGGCTTCGGGGAAGGGTTAGGGTTAGGGTTCGGGCTAGGGTTAGGGTTAGGGGACGGGGACGGTTTAGGGTCCAGGTGAGGGTACGGCAACGCTTTAGGGGGAGCGTGCGTGTGAGGGCGCGCGTTAGTGTTAGTGTACGGGTTAGGATTAGGGGACGGGTGAGGGTCAGGCTTCTGGGAAGGGTTAGGGTTAGGGTTCGGGCTAGGGTTGGGTTTAGGGGACGGGGACGGTTTAGGGTTCAGGTGAGGGTACGGCAACGCTTTAGGGGGAGCGTGCGTGTGAGGGCGCGGGTTAGTGTTAGCGTACGGGTTAGGATTAGGGGACAGGTGAGGGTCAGGCTTCGGGGAAGGGTTAGGGATAGGGTTCGGGCTAGGGTTAGGGTTACGGGACGGGGACGGTTTAGGGTCCAGGTGAGGGTACGGCAACGCTTTAGGGGGAGCGTGCGTGTGAGGGCGCGCGTTAGTGTTAGCGTACGGGTTAGGATTTGGGGACGGGTGAGGGTCAGGCTTCGGGGAAGGGTTAGGGTTAGGGTTCGGGCTAGGGTTAGGGTTAGGGGACGGGGACGGTTTAGGGTCCAGGTGAGGGTACGGCAACGCTTTAGGGGGAGCGTGCGTGTGAGGGCGCGGGTTAGTGTTAGCGTACGAATTATGATTAGGGGACAGGTGAGGGTCTGGCTTCGGGGAAGGGTTAGGGTTAGGGTTCGGGCTAGGGTTAAGGTTAGGGGACGGGGACCGTTTAGGGTCCAGTTGAGGGTATGGCAACGCTTTAGGGGGAGCGTGCGTGTGAGGGCGCGGGTTAGTGTTAGCGTACGGGTTAGGATTAGGGGACGGGTGAGGGTCAGGCTTCGGGGAAGGGTTAGGGATAGGGTTCGGTCTAGGGTTAGGGTTAGGGGACGGGGACGGTTTAGGGTCCAGGTGAGGTTACGGCAACGCTTTAGGGGGAGCGTGCGTGTGAGGGCACGGGTTAGTGTTAGCGTACGGGTTAGGATTAGGGGACGGGTGAGGGTCAGGCTTCAGGGAAGGGTTAGGGTTCGGGCTAGGGTTAGGGTTAGGGGACGGGGACGGTTTAGGGTCCAGGTGAGGGTACGGCAACGCTTTAGGGGGAGCGTGCGTGTGAGGGCGCTTGTTAGTGTTAGCGTACGGGTTAGGATTAGGGGACGGGTGAGGGTCAGGCTTCGGGGAAGGGTTAGGGTTAGGGTTCGGGCTAGGGTTAGGGTTAGGGGACGGGGACGGTTTAGGGTCCAGGTGAGGGTACGGCAACGCTTTAGGGGGAGCGTGCGTGTGAGGGCGCGGGTTAGTGTTAGTGTACGGGTTAGGATTAGGGGACGGGTGAGGGTCAGGCTTCGGGGAAGGGTTAGGGTTAGGTTTCGAGCTAGGGTTAGGGTTAGGGGACGGGGACGGTTTAGGGTCCAGGTGAGGGTACGGCAACGCTTTAGGGGGAGCGTGCGTGTGAGGGCGCGGGTTAGTGTTAGCGTACGGATTAGGATTAGGGGACGGGTGAGGGTCAGGCTTCGGGGAAGGGTTAGGGTTAGGGTTCGGGCTAGGGTTAGGGTTAGGGGACGGGGACGGTTTAGGGTCCAGGTGAGGGTACGGCAACGCTTTAGGGGGAGCGTGCGTGTGAGGGCGCGGGTTAGTGTTAGCGCACGAATTATGATTAGGGGACAGGTGAGGGTCTGGCTTCGGGGAAGGGTTAGGGTTAGGGTTCGGGCTAGGGTTAAGGTTAGGGGACGGGGACCGTTTAGGGTCCAGTTGAGGGTATGGCAACGCTTTAGGGGGAGCGTGCGTGTGAGGGCGCGGGTTAGTGTTAGCGTACGGGTTAGGATTAGGGGACGGGTGAGGGTCAGGCTTCGGGGAAGGGTTAGGGATAGGGTTCGGTCTAGGGTTAGGGTTAGGGGACGGGGACGGTTTAGGGTCCAGGTGAGGTTACGGCAACGCTTTAGGGGGAGCGTGCGTGTGAGGGCACGGGTTAGTGTTAGCGTACGGGTTAGGATTAGGGGACGGGTGAGGGTCAGGCTTCAGGGAAGGGTTAGGGTTCGGGCTAGGGTTAGGGTTAGGGGACGGGGACGGTTTAGGGTCCAGGTGAGGGTACGGCAACGCTTTAGGGGGAGCGTGCGTGTGAGGGCGCTTGTTAGTGTTAGCGTACGGGTTAGGATTAGGGGACGGGTGAGGGTCAGGCTTCGGGGAAGGGTTAGGGTTAGGGTTCGGGCTAGGGTTAGGGTTAGGGGACGGGGACGGTTTAGGGTCCAGGTGAGGGTACGGCAACGCTTTAGGGGGAGCGTGCGTGTGAGGGCGCGGGTTAGTGTTAGTGTACGGGTTAGGATTAGGGGACGGGTGAGGGTCAGGCTTCGGGGAAGGGTTAGGGTTAGGTTTCGAGCTAGGGTTAGGGTTAGGGGACGGGGACGGTTCAGGGTCCAGGTGAGGGTACGGCAACGCTTTAGGGGGAGCGTGCGTGTGAGGGCGCGGGTTAGTGTTAGCGTACGGATTAGGATTAGGGGACGGGTGAGGGTCAGGCTTCGGGGAAGGGTTAGGGTTAGGGTTCGGGCTAGGGTTAGGGTTAGGGGACGGGGACGGTTTAGGGTCCAGGTGAGGGTACGGCAACGCCTTAGGGGGAGCGTGCGTGTGAGGGCGCGGGTTAGTGTTAGCGCAGGGGTTAGGATTAGGGGACGGGTGAGGGTCAGGCTTCGGGGAAGGGTTAGGGTTAGGGTTCGGGCTAGGGTTAGGGTTAGGGGACGGGGACGGTTTAGGGTCCAGGTGAGGGTACGGCAACGCTTTAGGGGGAGCGTGCGTGTGAGGGCGCGGGGTAGTGTTAGCGTACGGGTTAGGATTAGGGGACGGGTGAGGGTCAGGCTTCGGGGAAGGGTTAGGGTTAGGGTTCGGGCTAGGGTTAGGGTTAGGGGACGGGGACGGTTTAGGGTCCAGGTGAGGGTACGGCAACGCTTTAGGGGGAGCGTGCATGTGAGGGCGCTCGTTAGTGTTAGCGTACGGCTTAGGATTAGGGGACGGGTGAGGGTCAGGCTTCGGGGAAGGGTTAGGGTTAGGGTTCGGGCTAGGGTTAGGGTTAGGGGACGGGGACGGTTTAGGGTCCAGGTGAGGGTACGGCAACGCTTTAGGGGGAGCGTGCGTGTGAGGGCGCGCGTTAGTGTTAGTGTACGGCTTAGGATTAGGGGACGGGTGAGGGTCAGGCTTCGGGGAAGGTTTAGGGTTAGGGTTCGGGCTAGGGTTAGGGTTAGGGGACGGGGACGGTTTAGGATCCAGGTGAGGGTACGGCAACGCTTTAGGGGGAGCGTGCGTGTGAGGGCGCGCGTTAGTGTTAGCGTACGGGTTAGGATTAGCGGACGGGTGAGGGTCAGGCTTCGGGGAAGGGTTAGGGTTAGGGTTCGGGCTAGGGTTAGGGTTAGGGGACGGGGACGGTTTAGGGTCCAGGTGAGGGTACGGCAACGTTTTAGGGGGAGCGTGCGTGTGAGGGCGCGGGTTAGTGTTAGCGTACGGGTTAGGATTAGGGGACGGGTGAGGGTCAGGCTTCGGGGAAGGGTTAGGGTTAGGGTTCGGGCTAGGGTTAGGGTTAGGGGACGGGGACAGTTTAGGGTCAAGATGAGGGTACGGCAACGCTTTAGGGGGAGCGTGCGTGTGAGGGCGTGGGTTAGTGTTAGCGTACGGGTTAGGATTAGGGGACGGGTGAGGGTCAGGCTTCGGGGAAGGGTTAGGGTTAGGGTTCGGGCTAGGGTTAGGGTTAGGGGACGGGGACGGTTTAGGGTCCAGGTGAGGGTACGGCAACGCTTTAGGGGGAGCGTGCGTGTGAGGGCGCGGGTTAGTGTTAGCGTATGGGTTAGGATTAGGGGACGGGTGAGGGTCAGGCTTCTGGGAAGGGTTAGGGTTAGGGTTCGGGCTAGGGTTGGGTTTAGGGGACGGGGACGGTTTAGGGTTCAGGTGAGGGTACGGCAACGCTTTAGGGGGAGCGTGCGTGTGAGGGCGCGGGTTAGTGTTAGCGTACGGGTTAGGATTAGGGGACGGGTGAGGGTCAGGCTTCGGGGAAGGGTTAGGGATAGGGTTCGGGCTAGGGTTAGGGTTACGGGACGGGGACGGTTTAGGGTCCAGGTGAGGGTACGGCAACGCTTTAGGGGGAGCGTGCGTGTGAGGGCGCGCGTTAGTGTTAGCGTACGGGTTAGGATTTGGGGACGGGTGAGGGTCAGGCTTCGGGGAAGGGTTAGGGTTAGGGTTCGGGCTAGGGTTAGGGTTAGGGGACGGGGACGGTTTAGGGTCCAGGTGAGGGTACGGCAACGCTTTAGGGGGAGCGTGCGTGTGAGGGCGCGGGTTAGTGTTAGCGTACGAATTATGATTAGGGGACAGGTGAGGGTCTGGCTTCGGGGAAGGGTTAGGGTTAGGGTTCGGGCTAGGGTTAAGGTTAGGGGACGGGGACCGTTTAGGGTCCAGTTGAGGGTATGGCAACGCTTTAGGGGGAGCGTGCGTGTGAGGGCGCGGGTTAGTGTTAGCGTACGGGTTAGGATTAGGGGACGGGTGAGGGTCAGGCTTCGGGGAAGGGTTAGGGATAGGGTTCGGTCTAGGGTTAGGGTTAGGGGACGGGGACGGTTTAGGGTCCAGGTGAGGTTACGGCAACGCTTTAGGGGGAGCGTGCGTGTGAGGGCCCGCGTTAGTGTTAGCGTACGGGTTAGGATTAGGGGACGGGTGAGGGTCAGGCTTCAGGGAAGGGTTAGGGTTCGGGCTAGGGTTAGGGTTAGGGGACGGGGACGGTTTAGGGTCCAGGTGAGGGTACGGCAACGCTTTAGGGGGAGCGTGCGTGTGAGGGCGCTTGTTAGTGTTAGCGTACGGGTTAGGATTAGGGGACGGGTGAGTGTCAGGCTTCGGGGAAGGGTTAGGGTTAGGGTTCGGGCTAGGGTTAGGGTTAGGGGACGGGGACGGTTTAGGGTCCAGGTGAGGGTACGGCAACGCTTTAGGGGGAGCGTGCGTGTGAGGGCGCGGGTTAGTGTTAGTGTACGGGTTAGGATTAGGGGACGGGTGAGGGTCAGGCTTCGGGGAAGGGTTAGGGTTAGGTTTCGAGCTAGGGTTAGGGTTAGGGGACGGGAACGGTTTAGGGTCCAGGTGAGGGTACGGCAACGCTTTAGGGGGAGCGTGCGTGTGAGGGCGCGGGTTAGTGTTAGCGTACGGATTAGGATTAGGGGACGGGTGAGGGTCAGGCTTCGGGGAAGGGTTAGGGTTAGGGTTCGGGCTAGGGTTAAGGTTAGGGGACGGGGACCGTTTAGGGTCCAGTTGAGGGTACGGCAACGCTTTAGGGGGAGCGTGCGTGTGAGGGCGCGGGTTAGTGTTAGCGTACGGGTTAGGATTAGGGGACGGGTGAGGGTCAGGCTTCGGGGAAGGGTTAGGGTTAGGGTTCGGGCTAGGGTTAGGGTTAGGGGACGGGGACGGTTTAGGTTCCAGTTGAGGGTACGGCAACGCTTTAGGGGGAGGTGCATGTGAGGGCGCGGGTTAGTGTTAGCGTACGGGTTAGGATTAGGGAACGGGTGAGGGTCAGGCTTCTGGGAAGGGTTAGGTTTAGGGTTCGGGCTAGGGTTAGGGTTAGGGGACGGGGACGGTTTAGGGTCCAGGTGAGGGTACGGCAACGCTTTAGGGGGAGGTGCATGTGAGGGCGCGGGTTAGTGTTAGCGTACGGGTTAGGATTAGGGAACGGGTGAGGGTCAGGCTTCTGGGAAGGGTTAGGGTTAGGGTTCGGGCTAGGGTTAGGGTTAGGGGTCGGGGACGGTTTAGGGTCCAGGTGAGGGTACGGCAACGCTTTAGGGGGAGCGTGCGTGTGAGGGCGCGGGTTAGTGTTAGCGTACGGGTTAGGATTAGGGGACGGGTGAGGGTCAGGCTTCGGGGAAGGGTTAGCGTTAGGGTTCAGGCTAGGGTTAGGGTTGGGGACGGGGACGGTTTAGGGTCCAGGTGAGTGTACGGCAACGCTTTAGGGGGAGCGTGCGTGTGAGGGCGCGGGTTAGTGTTAGCGTACGGGTTAGGATTAGGGGACGGGTGAGGGTCTGGCTTCGGGGAAGGGTTAGGGTTAGGGTTCGGGCTAGGGTTAGGGTTAGGGGACGGGGACGGTTTAGGGTCCAGGTGAGGGTACGGCAACGCTTTAGGGGGAGCGTGCGTGTGAGGGCGCGGGTTAGTGTTAGCGTACGGGTTAGGATTAGGGGACGGGTGAGGGTCAGGCTTCGGGGAAGGGTTAGGGTTAGGGTTCGGGCTAGGGTTAGGGTTAGGGTACGGGGACGGTTTAGGGTCCAGGTGAGGGTACGGCAACGCTTTAGGGGGAGCGTGCGTGTGAGGGCGCGGGTTAGTGTTAGCGTACGGGTTAGGATTAGGGGACGGGTGAGGGTCAGGCTTCGGGGAAGTGTTAGGGTTAGGGTTCGGGCTAGGGTTAGGGTTAGGGGACGGGGACGGTTTAGGGTCCAGGTGAGGGTACGGCAACGCTTTAGGGGGAGCGTGCGTGTGAGGGCGCGGGTTAGTGTTAGCGTACGGGTTAGGATTAGGGGACGGGTGAGGGTCAGGCTTCGGGGAAGGGTTAGGGTTAGGGTTCGGGCTAGGGTTAGGGTTAGGGGACGGGGACGGTTTAGGGTCCAGGTGAGGGTACGGCAACGCTTTAGGGGGAGCGTGCGTGTGAGGGCGCGGGTTAGTGTTAGCGTACGGGTTAGGATTAGGGGACGGGTGAGGGTCAGGCTTCGGGGAAGGGTTAGGGTTAGGGTTCGGGCTAGGGTTACGGTTAGGGGACGGGGACGGTTTAGGGTCCAGGTGAGGGTACGGCAACGCTTTAGGGGGAGTGTGCGTGTGAGGGCGCGCGTTAGTGTTAGCGTACGGGTTAGGATTAGGGGACGGGTGAGGGTCAGGCTTCGGGGAAGGGTTAGGGTTAGGGTTCGGGCTAGGGTTAGGGTTAGGGGACGGGGACGGTTTAGGGTCCAGGTGAGGGTACGGCAACGCTTTAGGGGGAGCGTGCGTGTGAGGGCGCGCGTTAGTGTTAGCGTACGGGTTAGGATTAGGGGACGGGTGAGGGTCAGGCTTCGGGGAAGGGTTAGGGTTAGGGTTCGGGCTAGGGTTAGGGTTAGGGGACGGGGACGGTTTAGGGTCCAGGTGAGGGTACGGCAACGCTTTAGTGGGAGCATGCGTGTGAGGGCGCGGGTTAGTGTTAGCGTACGGGTTAGGATTAGGGGACGGGTGAGGGTCAGGCTTCGGGGAAGGGTTAGGGTTAGGGTTCGGGGTAGGGTTAGGGTTAGGGGACGGGGACGGTTTAGGGTCCAGGTGAGGGTATGGCAACGTTTTAGGGGGAGCGTGCGTGTGAGGGCGCGGGTTAGTGTTAGCGTACGGGTTAGGATTAGGGGACGGGTGAGGGTCAGGCTTCTGGGAAGGGTTAGGGTTAGGGTTCGGGCTAGGGTTAGGGTTAGGCGACGGGGACGGTTTAGGGTCCAGGTGAGGGTACGGCAACGCTTTAGGAGGAGCGTGCGTGTGAGGGCGCGGGTTAGTGTTAGTGTACGGGTTAGGATTAGGGGACGGGTGAGGGTCAGGCTTCGGGGAAGGGTTAGCGTTAGGGTTCGGAATAGGTTTAGGGTTAGGGGACGAGGACGGTTTAGGGTCCAGGTGAGGTTACGGCAACGCTTTAAGGGGAGCGTGCGTGTGAGGGCAAGGGTTAGTGTTAGCGTACGGGTTAGGATTAGGGGACGGGTGAGGGTCAGGCTTCAGGGAAGGGTTAGGGTTCGGGCTAGGGTTAGGGTTAGGGGACTGGGACGGTTTAGGGTCCAGGTGAGGGTACGGCAACGCTTTAGGGGGAGCGTGCGTGTGATGGCGCGGGTTAGTGTTAACGTACAGGTTAGGATTAGGGGACGGGTGAGGGTCAGGCTTCGGGGAAGGGTTAGGGTTAGGGTTCGGGCTAGGGTTAGGGTTAGGGGACGGGGACGGTTTAGGGTCCAGGTGAGGGTACGGCAACACTTTAGGGGGAGCGTGCGTGTGAGGGCGCGCGTTAGTGTTAGCGTACGGGTTAGGATTAGAGGACGGGTGAGGGTCAGGCTTCGGGGAAGGGTTAGGGTTAGGGTTCGGGCTAGGGTTAGGGTTAGGGGACGGGGACGGTTTAGGGTCCAGGTGAGGGTACGGCAACGCTTTAGGGGGAGCATGCGTGTGAGGGCGCGGGTTAGTGTTAGCGTACGGGTTAGGATTAGGGGACGGGTGAGGGTCAGGCTTCGGGAAAGGGTTAGGGTTAGGGTTTGGGCTAGGGTTGGGTTTAGGGGACGGGGACGGTTTAGGGTTCAGGTGAGGGTACGGCATCGCTTTAGGGGGAGCGTGCGTGTGAGGGCGCGGGTTAGTGTTAGCTTATGGGTTAGGATTAGAGGACGGGTGAGGGTCAGGCTTCGGGGAAGGGTTAGGGATAGGGTTCGGGCTAGGGTTAGGGTTAGGGGACGGGGACGGTTTAGGGTCCAGGTGAGGGTACGGCAACGCTTTAGGGGGAGCGTGCGTGTGAGGGCGCGGGTTAGTGTTAGCTTACGGGTTAGGATTAGGGGACGGGTGAGGGTCAGGCTTCGGGGAAGGGTTAGGGTTAGGGTTCGGGCTAGGGTTAGGGTTAGGGTACGGGGACGGTTTAGGGTCCAGGTGAGGGTACAGCAACGCTTTAGGGGGAGCGTGCGTGTGAGGGCGCGGGTTAGTGTTAGCGTATGGGTTAGGATTAGGGGACGGGTGAGGGTCAGGCTTCGGGGAAGTGTTAGGGTTAGGGTTCGGGCTAGGGTTAGGGTTAGGGGACGGGGACGGTTTAGGGTCCAGGTGAGGGTACGGCAACGCTTTAGGGGGAGCGTGCGTGTGAGGGCGCGGGTTAGTGTTAGCGTACGGGTTAGGATTAGGGGACGGGTGAGGGTCAGGCTTCGGGGAAGGGTTAGGGTTAGGGTTCGGGCTAGGGTTAGGGTTAGGGGACGGGGACGGTTTAGGGTCCAGGTGAGGGTACGGCAACGCTTTAGGGGGAGCGTGCGTGTGAGGGCGCGGGTTAGTGTTAGCGTACGGGTTAGGATTAGGGGACGTGTGACGGTCAGGCTTCGGGGAAGGGTTAGGGTTAGGGTTCGGGCTAGGGTCAGGGTTAGGGGACGGGGACGGTTTAGGGTCCAGGTGAGGGTACGGCAACGCTTTAGGGGGAGCGTGCGTGTGAGGGCGCACGTTAGTGTTAGCGTACGGGTTAGGATTAGGGGACGGGTGAGGGTCAGGCTTCCGGGAAGGGTTAGGGTTAGGGTTCGGGCTAGGGTTAGGGTTAGGGGACGGGGACGGTTTAGGGTCCAGGTGAGGGTACGGCAACGCTTTAGGGGGAGCGTGCGTGTGAGGGCGTGGGTTAGTGTTAGCGTACGGGTTAGGATTAGGGGACGGGTGAGGGTCAGGCTTCGGGGAAGGGTTAGGGTTAGGGTTCGGGGTAGGGTTAGGGTTAGGGGACGGGGACGGTTTAGGGTCCAGGTGAGGGTATGGCAACGTTTTAGGGGGAGCGTGCGTGTGAGGGCGTGGGTTAGTGTTAGCGTACGGGTTAGGATTAGGGGACGGGTGAGGGTCAGGCTTCTGGGAAGGGTTAGGGTTAGGGTTCGGGCTAGGGTTAGGGTTAGGCGACGGGGACGGTTTAGGGTCCAGGTGAGGGTACGGCAACGCTTTAGGAGGAGCGTGCGTGTGAGGGCACGGGTTAGTGTTAGTGTACGGGTTAGGATTAGGGGACGGGTGAGGGTCAGGCTTCGGGGAAGGGTTAGCGTTAGGGTTCGGAATAGGGTTAGGGTTAGGGGACGGGGACGGTTTAGGGTCCAGGTGAGGTTACGGCAACGCTTTAAGGGGAGCGTGCGTGTGAGGGCAAGGGTTAGTGTTAGCGTACGGGTTAGGATTAGGGGACGGGTGAGGGTCAGGCTTCAGGGAAGGGTTAGGGTTCGGGCTAGGGTTAGGGTTAGGGGACGGGGACGGTTTAGGGTCCAGGTGAGGGTACGGCAACGCTTTAGGGGGAGCGTGCGTGTGAGGGCGCGGGTTAGTGTTAACGTACGGGTTAGGATTAGGGGACGGGTGAGGGTCAGGCTTCGGGGAAGGGTTAGGGTTAGGGTTCGGGCTAGGGTTAGGGTTAGGGGACGGGGACGGTTTAGGGTCCAGGTGAGGGTACGGCAACACTTTAGGGGGAGCGTGCGTGTGAGGGCGCGCGTTAGTGTTAGCGTACGGGTTAGGATTAGGGGACGGGTGAGGGTCAGGCTTCGGGAAAGGGTTAGGGTTAGGGTTCGGGCTAGGGTTGGGTTTAGGGGACGGGGACGGTTTAGGGTTCAGGTGAGGGTACGGCATCGCTTTAGGGGGAGCGTGCATGTGAGGGCGCGGGTTAGTGTTAGCGTACGGGTTAGGATTAGAGGACGGGTGAGGGTCAGGCTTCGGGGAAGGGTTAGGGATAGGGTTCGGGCTAGGGTTAGGGTTAGGGGACGGGGACGGTTTAGGGTCCAGGTGAGGGTACGGCAACGCTTTAGGGGGAGCGTGCGTGTGAGGGCGCGGGTTAGTGTTAGCGTACGGGTTAGGATTAGGGGACGGGTGAGGGTCAGGCTTCGGGGAAGGGTTAGGGTTAGGGTTCGGGCTAGGGTTAGGGTTAGGGGACGGGGACGGTTTAGGGTCCAGGTGAGGGTACGGCAACGCTTTAGGGGGAGCGTGCGTGTGAGGGCGCGGGTTAGTGTTAGCGTACGGGTTAGGATTAGGGGACGTGTGACGGTCAGGCTTCGGGGAAGGGTTAGGGTTAGGGTTCGGGCTAGGGTCAGGGTTAGGGGACGGGGACGGTTTAGGGTCCAGGTGAGGGTACGGCAACGCTTTAGGGGGAGCGTGCGTGTGAGGGCGCACGTTAGTGTTAGCGTACGGGTTAGGATTAGGGGACGGGTGAGGGTCAGGCTTCGGGGAAGGGTTAGGGTTAGGGTTCGGGCTAGGGTTAGGGTTAGGGGACGGGGACGGTTTAGGGTCCAGGTGAGGGTACGGCAACGCTTTAGGGGGAGCGTGCGTGTGAGGGCGTGGGTTAGTGTTAGCGTACGGGTTAGGATTAGGGGACGGGTGAGGGTCAGGCTTCGGGGAAGGGTTAGGGTTAGGGTTCGGGGTAGGGTTAGGGTTAGGGGACGGGGACGGTTTAGGGTCCAGGTGAGGGTATGGCAACGTTTTAGGGGGAGCGTGCGTGTGAGGGCGTGGGTTAGTGTTAGCGTACGGGTTAGGATTAGGGGACGGGTGAGGGTCAGGCTTCTGGGAAGGGTTAGGGTTAGGGTTCGGGCTAGGGTTAGGGTTAGGCGACGGGGACGGTTTAGGGTCCAGGTGAGGGTACGGCAACGCTTTAGGAGGAGCGTGCGTGTGAGGGCACGGGTTAGTGTTAGTGTACGGGTTAGGATTAGGGGACGGGTGAGGGTCAGGCTTCGGGGAAGGGTTAGCGTTAGGGTTCGGAATAGGGTTAGGGTTAGGGGACGGGGACGGTTTAGGGTCCAGGTGAGGTTACGGCAACGCTTTAAGGGGAGCGTGCGTGTGAGGGCAAGGGTTAGTGTTAGCGTACGGGTTAGGATTAGGGGACGGGTGAGGGTCAGGCTTCAGGGAAGGGTTAGGGTTCGGGCTAGGGTTAGGGTTAGGGGACGGGGACGGTTTAGGGTCCAGGTGAGGGTACGGCAACGCTTTAGGGGGAGCGTGCGTGTGAGGGCGCGGGTTAGTGTTAACGTACGGGTTAGGATTAGGGGACGGGTGAGGGTCAGGCTTCGGGGAAGGGTTAGGGTTAGGGTTCGGGCTAGGGTTAGGGTTAGGGGACGGGGACGGTTTAGGGTCCAGGTGAGGGTACGGCAACACTTTAGGGGGAGCGTGCGTGTGAGGGCGCGCGTTAGTGTTAGCGTACGGGTTAGGATTAGGGGACGGGTGAGGGTCAGGCTTCGGGAAAGGGTTAGGGTTAGGGTTCGGGCTAGGGTTGGGTTTAGGGGACGGGGACGGTTTAGGGTTCAGATGAGGGTACGGCATCGCTTTAGGGGGAGCGTGCGTGTGAGGGCGCGGGTTAGTGTTAGCGTACGGGTTAGGATTAGAGGACGGGTGAGGGTCAGGCTTCGGGGAAGGGTTAGGGATAGGGTTCGGGCTAGGGTTAGGGTTAGGGGACGGGGACGGTTTAGGGTCCAGGTGAGGGTACGGCAACGCTTTAGGGGGAGCGTGCGTGTGAGGGCGCGGGTTAGTGTTAGCGTACGGGTTAGGATTAGGGGACGGGTGAGGGTCAGGCTTCGGGGAAGGGTTAGGGTTAGGGTTCGGGCTAGGGTTAGGGTTAGGGGACGGGGACGGTTTAGGGTCCAGGTGAGGGTACGGCAACGCTTTAGGGGGAGCGTGCGTGTGAGGGCGCGGGTTAGTGTTAGCGTACGGATTAGGATTAGGGGACGGGTGAGGGTCAGGCTTCGGGGAAGGGTTAGGGTTATGGTTCGGGCTAGGGTTAACGTTAGGGGACGGGGACCATTTAGGGTCCAGTTGAGGGTACGGCAACGCTTTAGGGGGAGCGTGCGTGTGAGGGCGCGGGTTAGTGTTAGCGTACGGGTTAGGATTAGGGGACGGGTGAGGGTCAGGCTTCGGGGAAGGGTTAGGGTTCGGGCTAGGGTTAGGGTTAGGGGACGGGGACGGTTTAGGGTCCAGGTGAGGGTACGGCAACGCTTTAGGGGGAGCGTGCGTGTGAGGGCGCGGGTTAGTGTTAGCGTACGGGTTAGGATTAGGGGACGGGTGAGGGTCAGGCTTCGGGGAAGGGTTAGGGTTAGGGTTCGGGCTAGGGTTAGGGTTAGGGGACGGGGACGGTTTAGGTTCCAGGTGAGGGTACGGCAACGCTTTAGGGGGAGCGTGCGTGTGAGGGCGCGGGTTAGTGTTAGAGTACGGGTTAGGATTAGGGGACGGGTGAGGGTCAGGCTTCTGGGAAGGGTTAGGGTTAGGGTTCAGGCTAGGGTTAGGGTTGGGGACGGGGACGATTTAGGGTCCAGGTGAGGTTACGGCAACACTTTAGGGGGAGCGTGCGTGTGAGGGCACGGTTTAGTGTTAGCGTACGGGTTAGGATTAGGGGACGGGTGAGGGTCAGGCTTCAGGGAAGGGTTAGGGTTCGGGCTAGGGTTAGGGTTAGGGGACGGGGACGGTTTAGGGTCCAGGTGAGTGTACGGCAACGCTTTAGGGGTAGCGTGCGTGTGAGGGCGCGGGTTAGTGTTAGCGTACGGGTTAGGATTAGGGGACGGGTGAGGGTCAGGCTTCGGGGAAGGGTTAGGGTTAGGGTTCGGGCTAGGGTTAGGGTTAGGGGACGGGGACGGTTTAGGGTCCAGGTGAGGGTACGGCAACGCTTTAGGGGGAGCGTGCGTGTGAGGGCGCAGGTTAGTGTTAGCGTACGGGTTAGGATTAGGGGACGGGTGAGGGTCAGGCTTCTGGGAAGTGTTAGGGTTAGGGTTCGGGCTAGGGTTAGGGTTAGGGGACGGGGACGGTTTAGGGTCCAGGTGAGGGTACGGCAACGCTTTAGGGGGAGCGTGCGTGTGAGGGCGCGGGTTAGTGTTAGCGTACGGGTTAGGATTAGGGAACGGGTGAGGGTCAGGCTTCGGGGAAGGGTTAGGGTTAGGGTTCGGGCTAGGGTTAGGGTTAGGGGATGGGGACGGTTTAGGGTCCAGGTGAGGGTACGGCAACGCTTTAGGGGGAGCGTGCGTGTGAGGGCGCGGGTTAGTGTTACCGTACGGGTTAGGATTAGGGGACGGGTGAGGGTCAGGCTTCGGAGAAGGGTTAGGGTTAGGGTTCGGGCTAGGGTTAGGGTTAGGGGACGGGGACGGTTTAGGTTCCAGGTGAGGGTACGGCAACGCTTTAGGGGGAGGTGCATGTGAGGGCGCGGGTTAGTGTTAGCGTACGGGTTAGGATTAGGGAACGGGTGAGGGTCAGGCTTCGGGGAAGGGTTAGGTTTAGGGTTCGGGCTAGGGTTAGGGTTAGGGGACGGGGACGGTTTAGGTTCCAGGTGAGGGTACGGCAACGCTTTAGGGGGAGCGTGCGTGTGAGGGCGCGGGTTAGTGTTAGCGTACGGGTTAGGATTAGGGGACGGGTGAGGGTCAGGCTTCTGGGAAGGGTTAGGGTTAGGGTTCAGGCTAGGGTTAGCGTTGGGGCCGGGGACGGTTTAGGGTCCAGGTGAGGTTACGGCAACGCTTTAGGGGGAGCGTGCGTGTGAGGGCACGGGTTAGTGTTAGCGTATGGGTTAGGATTAGGGGACGGGTGAGGGTCAGGCTTCAGGGAAGGGTTACGGTTCGGGCTAGGGTTAGGGTTAGGGGACGGGGACGGTTTAGGGTCCAGGTGAGTGTACGGCAATGCTTTAGGGGGAGCGTGCGTGTGAGGGCGCGGGTTAGTGTTAGCGTACGGGTTAGGATTAGGGGACGGGTGAGGGTCAGGCTTCGGGGAAGGGTTAGGGTTAGGGTTCGGGCTAGGGTTAGGGTTAGGGGACGGGGACGGTTTAGGGTCCAGGTGAGGGTACGGCAACGCTTTAGGGGGAGCGTGCGTGTGAGGGCGCGGGTTAGTGTTAGCGTACGGGTTAGGATTAGGGGACGGGTGAGGGTCAGGCTTCTGGGAAGTGTTAGGGTTAGGGTTCGGGCTAGGGTTAGGGTTAGGGGACGGGGACGGTTTAGGTTCCAGGTGAGGGTACGGCAACGCTTTAGCGGGAGGTGCATGTGAGGGCGCGGGTTAGTGTTAGCGTACGGGTTAGGATTAGGGAACGGGTGAGGGTCAGGCTTCGGGGAAGGGTTAGGGTTAGGGTTCGGGCTAGGGTTAGGGTTAGGGGACAGGGACGGTTTAGGGTCCAGGTGAGGGTACGGCAACGCTTTAGGGGGAGCGTGCGTGTGAGGGCGTGGGTTAGTGTTAGCGTACGGGTTAGGATTAGGGGACGGGTGAGGGTCAGGCTTCGGGGAAGGGTTAGGGTTAGGGTTCGGACTAGGGTTAGGGTTAGGGGACGGGGACGGGGACGGTTTAGGGTCCAGGTGAGGGTACGGCAACGCTTTAGGGGGAGCGTGCGTGTGAGGGTGCGGGTTAGTGTTAGCGTACGGGTTAGAATTAGGGGACGGTTGAGGGTCATGCTTCGGGGAAGGGTTAGGGTTAGGGTTCGGGTAGGGTTAGGTTTAGGTGACGGGGACGGTTTAGGGTCCAGGTGAGGGTACGGCAACGCTTTAGGGAGAGAGTGCGTGTGAGGGCGCGGGTTAGTGTTAGCGTACGGCTTAGGATTAGGGGACGGGTGAGGGTCAGGCTTCGGGGAAGGGTTAGGGTTAGGGTTCGGGCTAGGGTTAGGGTTAGGGGATGGGGACGGTTTAGGGTCCAGGTGAGAGTACGGCAATGCTTTAGGGGGAGCGTGCGTGTGAGGGCGCGGGTTAGTGTTAGCGCAGGGGTTAGGATTAGGGGACGGGTGAGGGTCAGGCTTCGGGGAAGGGTTAGGGTTGGGTTAGGGGACGGGGACGGTTTAGGGTCCAGGTGAGGGTACGGCAACGCTTTAGGGGGAGCGTGCGTGTGAGGGCGCGGGTTAGTGTTAGCGTACGGGTTAGGATTAGGGGACGGGTGAGTGTCAGGCTTCGGGGAAGGGTTAGGCTTAGGGTTCGGGCTAGGGTTAGGGTTAGGGGACGGGGACGGTTTAGGTTCCAGGTGAGGGTACGGCAACGCTTTAGGGGGAGGTGCATGTGAGGGCGCGGGTTAGTGTTAGCGTACGGGTTAGGATTAGGGAACGGTTGAGGGTCAGGCTTCGGGGAAGGGTTAGGTTTAGGGTTCGGGCTAGGGTTAGGGTTAGGGGACGGGAACGGTTTAGGTTCCAGGTGAGGGTACGGCAACGCTTTAGGGGGAGCGTGCGTGTGAGGGCGCGGGTTAGTGTTAGCGTACGGGTTAGGATTAGGGGACGGGTGAGGGTCAGGCTTCGGGGAAGGGTTAGGGTTAGGGTTCAGGCTAGGGTTAGGGTTGGGGACGGGGACGGTTTAGGGTCCAGGTGAGGTTACGGCAACGCTTTAGGGGGAGCGTGCGTGTGAGGGCACGGGTTAGTGTTAGCGTACGGGTTAGGATTAGGGGACGGGTGAGGGTCAGGCTTCAGGGAAGGGTTAGGGTTCGGGCTAGGGTTAGGGTTAGGGGACGGGGACGGTTTAGGGTCCAGGTGAGTGTACGGCAACGCTTTAGGGGGAGCGTGCGTGTGAGGGCGCGGGTTAGTGTTAGCGTACGGGTTAGGATTAGGGGACGGGTGAGGGTCAGGCTTCGGGGAAGGGTTAGGGTTAGGGTTCGGGCTAGGGTTAGGGTTAGGGGACGGGGATGGTTTAGGGTCCAGGTGAGGGTACGGCAACGCTTTAGGGGGAGCGTGCGTGTGAGGGCGCGGGTTAGTGTTAGCGTACGGGTTAGGATTAGGGGACGGGTGAGGGTCAGGCTTCTGGGAAGTGTTAGGGTTAGGGTTCGGGCTAGGGTTAGGGTTAGGGGACGGGGACGGTTTAGGGTCCAGGTGAGGGTACGGCAACGCTTTAGGGGGAGCGTGCGTGTGAGGGCGCGGGTTAGTGTTAGCGTACGGGTTAGGATTATGGGACGGGTGAGGGTCAGGCTTCGGGGAAGGGTTAGGGTTAGGGTTCGGGCTAGGGTTAGGGTTAGGGGACGGGGACGGTTTAGGGTCCAGGTGAGGGTACGGCAACGCTTTAGGGGGAGCGTGCGTGTGAGGGCGCGGGTTAGTGTTAGCGTACGGGTTAGGATTAGGGAACGGGTGAGTGTCAGGCTTCGGGGAAGGGTTAGGGTTAGGGTTCGGGCTAGGGTTAGGGTTAGGGGATGGGGACGGTTTAGGGTCCAGGTGAGGGTACGGCAACGCTTTAGGGGGAGCGTGCGTGTGAGGGCGCGGGTTAGTGTTAGCGTACGGGTTAGGATTAGGGGACGGGTGAGGGTCAGGCTTCGGGGAAGGGTTAGGGTTAGGGTTCGGGCTAGGGTTAGGGTTAGGGGACGGGGACGGTTTAGGCTCCAGGTGAGGGTACGGCAACGCTTTAGGGGGAGGTGCATGTGAGGGCGCGGGGTAGTGTTAGCGTACGGGTTAGGATTGGGAACGGGTGAGGGTCAGGATTCGGGGAAGGGTTAGGTTTAGGGTTCGGGCTAGGGTTAGGGTTAGGGGACGGGGACGGTTTAGGTTCCAGGTGAGGGTACGGCAACGCTTTAGGGGGAGCGTGCGTGTGAGGGCGCGGGTTAGTGTTAGCGTACGGGTTAGGATTAGGGGACGGGTGAGGGTCAGGCTTCGGGGAAGGGTTAGGGTTAGGGTTCAGGCTAGGGTTAGGGTTGGGGACGGGGACGGTTTAGGGTCCAGGTGAGGTTACCGCAACGCTTTAGGGGGAGCGTGCGTGTGAGGGCACGGGTTAGTGTTAGCGTACGGGTTAGGATTAGGGGACGGGTGAGGGTCAGGCTTCAGGGAAGGGTTAGGGTTCGGGCTAGGGTTAGGGTTAGGGGACGGGGACGGTTTAGGGTCCAGGTGAGTGTACGGCAACGCTTTAGGGGGAGCGTGCGTGTGAGGGCGCGGGTTAGTGTTAGCGTACGGGTTATGATTAGGGGACGGGTGAGGGTCAGGCTTCTGGGAAGTGTTAGGGTTAGGGTTCGGGCTAGGGTTAGGGTTAGGGGACGGGGACGGTTTAGGGTCCAGGTGAGGGTACGGCAACGCTTTAGGGGGAGCGTGCGTGTGAGGGCGCGGGTTAGTGTTAGCGTACGGGTTAGGATAAGGGACGGGTGAGGGTCAGGCTTCGGGGAAGGGTTAGGGTTAGGGTTCGGGCTAGGGTTAGGGTTAGGGGACGGGGACGGTTTAGGGTCCAGGTGAGGGTACGGCAACGCTTTAGGGGGAGCGTGCGTGTGAGGGCGCGGGTTAGTGTTAGCGTACGGGTTAGGATTAGGGAACGGGTGAGGGTCAGGCTTCGGGGAAGGGTTAGGGTTAGGGTTCGGGCTAGGGTTAGGGTTAGGGGATGGGGACGGTTTAGGGTCCAGGTGAGGGTACGGCAACGCTTTAGGGGGAGCGTGCGTGTGAGGGCGCGGGTTAGTGTTAGCGTACGGGTTAGGATTAGGGGACGGGTGAGGGTCAGGCTTCTGGGAAGGGTTAGGGTTAGTGTTCGGGCTAGGGTTAGGGTTAGGGGACGGGGACGGTTTAGGTTCCAGGTGAGGGTACGGCAACGCTTTAGGGGGAGGTGCATATGAGGGCGCGGGTTAGTGTTAGCGTACGGGTTAGGATTAGGGAACGGGTGAGGGTCAGGCTTCGGGGAAGGGTTAGGTTTAGGGTTCGGGCTAGGGTTAGGGTTAGGGGACGGGGACGGTTTAGGTTCCAGGTGAGGGTACGGCAACGCTTTAGGGGGAGCGTGCGTGTGAGGGCGCGGGTTAGAATTAGCGTACGGGTTAGGATTAGGGGACGGGTGAGGGTCAGGCTTCTGGGAAGGGTTAGGGTTAGGGTTCAGGCTAGGGTTAGGGTTGGGGACGGGGACGGTTTAGGGTCCAGGTGAGGTTACGGCAACGCTTTAGGGGGAGCGTGCGTGTGAGGGCACGGGTTAGTGTTAGCGTATGGGTTAGGATTAGGGGACGGGTGAGGGTCAGGCTTCAGGGAAGGGTTAGGGTTCGGGCTAGGGTTAGGGTTAGGGGACGGGGACGGTTTAGGGTCCAGGTGAGTGTACGGCAACGCTTTAGGGGGAGCGTGCATGTGAGGGCGCGGGTTAGTGTTAGCGTACGGGTTAGGATTAGGGGACGGGTGAGGGTCAGGCTTCGGGGAAGGGTTAGGGTTAGGGTTCGGGCTAGGGTTAGGGTTAGGGGACGGGGACGGTTTAGGGTCCAGGTGAGGGTACGGCAATGCTTTAGGGGGAGCGTGCGTGTGAGGGCGCGGGTTAGTGTTAGCGTACGGGTTAGGATTAGGGGACGGGTGAGGGTCAGGCTTCTGGGAAGTGTTAGGGTTAGGGTTCGGGCTAGGGTTAGGGTTAGGGGACGGGGACGGTTTAGGGTCCAGGTGAGGGTACGGCAACGCTTTAGGGGGAGCGTGCGTGTGAGGGCGTGGGTTAGTGTTAGCGTACGGGTTAGGATTAGGGAACGGGTGAGGGTCAGGCTTCGGGGAAGGGTTAGGGTTAGGGTTCGGGCTAGGGTTAGGGTTGGGGACGGGGACGGTTTAGGGTCCAGGTGAGGGTACGGCAACTCTTTATGGGGAGCGTGCGTGTGAGGGCGCGGGTTAGTGTTAGCGTATGGGTTAGGATTAAGGGACGGGTGAGTGTCAGGCTTCGGGGAAGGGTTAGGGTTAGGGTTCGGGCTAGGGTTAGGGTTAGGGGACGGGGACGGTTTAGGTTCCAGGTGAGGGTACGGCAACGCTTTAGCGGGAGGTGCATGTGAGGGCGCGGGTTAGTGTTAGCGTACGGGTTAGGATTAGGGAACGGGTGAGGGTCAGGCTTCGGGGAAGGGTTAGGGTTAGGGTTCGGGCTAGGGTTAGGGTTAGGGGACGGGGACGGGGACGGTTTAGGGTCCAGGTGAGGGTACGGCAACGCTTTAGGGGGAGCGTGCGTGTGAGGGCGTGGGTTAGTGTTAGCGTACGGGTTAGGATTAGGGGACGGGTGAGGGTCAGGCTTCGGGGAAGGGTTAGGGTTAAGGTTCGGACTAGGGTTAGGGTTAGGGGACGGGGACGGGGACGGTTTAGGGTCCAGGTGAGGGTACGGCAACGCTTTAGGGGGAGCGTGCGTGTGAGGGTGCGGGTTAGTGTTAGCGTACGGGTTAGAATTAGGGGACGGTTGAGGGTCATGCTTCGGGGAAGGGTTAGGGTTAGGGTTCGGGTAGGGTTAGGTTTAGGTGACGGGGACGGTTTAGGGTCCAGGTGAGGGTACAGCAACGCTTTAGGGAGAGAGTGCGTGTGAGGGCGCGGGTTAGTGTTAGCGTACGGCTTAGGATTAGGGGACGGGTGAGGGTCAGGCTTCGGGGAAGGGTTAGGGTTAGGGTTCAGGCTACGGTTAGGGTTAGGGGACGGGGACGGTTTAGGGTCCAGGTGAGGGTACAGCAACGCTTTAGGGGGAGCGTGCGTGTGAGGGCGCGCGTTAGTGTTAGCGTACGGGTTAGGATTAGGGGACGGGTGAGGGTCAGGCTTCGGGGAAGGGTTAGGGTTAGGGTTCGGGCTAGGGTTAGGGTTAGGGGATGGGGACGGTTTAGGGTCCAGGTGAGAGTACGGCAACGCTTTAGGGGGAGCGTGCGTGTGAGGGCGCGGGTTAGTGTTAGCGGAGGGGTTAGGATTAGGGGACGGGTGAGGGTCAGGCTTAGGGGAAGGGTTAGGGTTAGGGTTAGGGGACGGGGACGGTTTAGGGTCCAGGTGAGGGTACGGCAACGCTTTAGGGGGAGCGTGCGTGTGAGGGCGCGGGTTAGTGTTAGCGTACGGGTTAGGATTAGGGGACGGGTGAGTGTCAGGCTTCGGGGAAGGGTTAGGGTTAGGGTTCGGGCTAGGGTTAGGGTTAGGGGACGGGGACGGTTTAGGTTCCAGGTGAGGGTACGGCAACGCTTTAGGGGGAGGTGCATGTGAGGGCGCGGGTTAGTGTTAGCGTACGGGTTAGGATTAGGGAACGGGTGAGGGTCAGGCTTCGGGGAAGGGTTAGGTTTAGGGTTCGGGCTAGGGTTAGGGTTAGGGGACGGGGACGGTTTAGGTTCCAGGTGAGGGTACGGCAACGCTTTAGGGGGAGCGTGCGTGTGAGGGCGCGGGTTAGTGTTAGCGTACGGGTTAGGATTAGGGGACGGGTGAGGGTCAGGCTTCTGGGAAGGGTTAGGGTTAGGGTTCAGGCTAGGGTTAGGGTTGGGGACGGGGACGGTTTAGGGTCCAGGTGAGGTTACGGCAACGCTTTAGGGGGAGCGTGCGTGTGAGGGCACGGGTTAGTGTTAGCGTACGGGTTAGGATTAGGGGACGGGTGAGGGTCAGGCTTCAGGGAAGGGTTAGGGTTCGGGTTAGGGTTAGGGTTAGGGGACGGGGATGGTTTAGGGTCCAGGTGAGTGTACGGCAACGCTTTAGGGGGAGCGTGCGTGTGAGGGCGCGGGTTAGTGTTAGCGTACGGGTTAGGATTAGGGGACGGGTGAGGGTCAGGCTTCGGGGAAGGGTTAGGGTTAGGGTTCGGGCTAGGGTTAGGGTTAGGGGACGGGGATGGTTTAGGATCCAGGTGAGGGTACGGCAACGCTTTAGGGGGAGGTGCATGTGAGGGCGCGGGTTAGTGTTAGCGTACGGGTTAGGATTAGGGAACGGGTGAGGGTCAGGCTTCGGGGAAGGGTTAGGTTTAGGGTTCGGGCTAGGGTTAGGGTTAGGGGACGGGGACGGTTTAGGTTCCAGGTGAGGGTACGGCAACGCTTTAGGGGGAGCGTGCGTGTGAGGGCGCGGGTTAGAATTAGCGTACGGGTTAGGATTAGGGGACGGGTGAGGGTCAGGCTTCTGGGAAGGGTTAGGGTTAGGGTTCAGGCTAGGGTTAGGGTTGGGGACGGGGACGGTTTAGGGTCCAGGTGAGGTTACGGCAACGCTTTAGGGGGAGCGTGCGTGTGAGGGCACGGGTTAGTGTTAGCGTACGGGTTAGGATTAGGGGACGGGTGAGGGTCAGGCTTCAGGGAAGGGTTAGGGTTCGGGCTAGGGTTAGGGTTAGGGGACGGGGACGGTTTAGCGTCCAGGTGAGTGTACGGCAACGCTTTAGGGGGAGCGTGCATGTGAGGGCGCGGGTTAGTGTTAGCGTACGGGTTAGGATTAGGGGACGGGTGAGGGTCAGGCTTCGGGGAAGGGTTAGGGTTAGGGTTCGGGCTAGGGTTAGGGTTAGGGGACGGGGACGGTTTAGGGTCCAGGGGAGTGTACGGCAATGCTTTAGGGGGAGCGTGCGTGTGAGGGCGCGGGTTAGTGTTAGCGTACGGGTTAGGATTAGGGGACGGGTGAGGGTCAGGCTTCTGGGAAGTGTTAGGGTTAGGGTTCGGGCTAGGGTTAGGGTTAGGGGACGGGGACGGTTTAGGGTCCAGGTGAGGGTACGGCAACGCTTTAGGGGGAGCGTGCGTGTGAGGGCGTGGGTTAGTGTTAGCGTACGGGTTAGGATTAGGGAACGGGTGAGGGTCAGGCTTCGGGGAAGGGTTAGGGTTAGGGTTCGGGCTAGGGTTAGGGTTAGGGGACGGGGACGGTTTAGGGTCCAGGTGAGGGTACGGCAACTCTTTATGGGGAGCGTGCGTGTGAGGGCGCGGGTTAGTGTTAGCGTACGGGTTAGGATTAAGGGACGGGTGAGGGTCAGGCTTCGGGGAAGGGTTAGGGTTAGGGTTCGGGCTAGGGTTAGGGTTAGGGGACGGGGACGGTTTAGGTTCCAGGTGAGGGTACGGCAACGCTTTAGCGGGAGGTGCATGTGAGGGCGCGGGTTAGTGTTAGCGTACGGGTTAGGATTAGGGAACGGGTGAGGGTCAGGCTTCGGGGAAGGGTTAGGGTTAGGGTTCGGGCTAGGGTTAGGGTTAGGGGACGGGGACGGGGACGGTTTAGGGTCCAGGTGAGGGTACGGCAACGCTTTAGGGGGAGCGTGCGTGTGAGGGCGCGGGTTAGTGTTAGCGTACGGGTTAGGATTAGGGGACGGGTGAGGGTCAGGCTTCTGGGAAGGGTTAGGGTTAGGGTTCAGGCTAGGGTTAGGGTTGGGGACGGGGACGGTTTAGGGTCCAGGTGAGGTTACGGCAACGCTTTAGGGGGAGCGTGCGTGTGAGGGCACGGGTTAGTGTTAGCGTACGGGTTAGGATTAGGGGACGGGTGAGGGTCAGGCTTCAGGGAAGGGTTAGGGTTCGGGTTAGGGTTAGGGTTAGGGGACGGGGATGGTTTAGGGTCCAGGTGAGTGTACGGCAACGCTTTAGGGGGAGCGTGCGTGTGAGGGCGCGGGTTAGTGTTAGCGTACGGGTTAGGATTAGGGGACGGGTGAGGGTCAGGCTTCGGGGAAGGGTTAGGGTTAGGGTTCGGGCTAGGGTTAGGGTTAGGGGACGGGGATGGTTTAGGGTCCAGGTGAGGGTACGGCAACGCTTTAGGGGGAGCGTGCGTGTGAGGGCGCAGGTTAGTGTTAGCGTACGGGTTAGGATTAGGGGACGGGTGAGGGTCAGGCTTCTGGGAAGAGTTAGGGTTAGGGTTCGGGCTAGGGTTAGGGTTAGGGGACGGGGACGGTTTAGGGTCCAGGTGAGGGTACGGCAACGCTTTAGGGGGAGCGTGCGTGTGAGGGCGCGGGTTAGTGTTAGCGTACGGGTTAGGATTAGGGGACGGGTGAGGGTCAGGCTTCGGGGAAGGGTTAGGGTTAGGGTTCGGGCTAGGGTTAGGGTTAGGGGATGGGGACGGTTTAGGGTCCAGGTGAGGGTACGGCAACGCTTTAGGGGGAGCGTGCGTGTGAGGGCGTGGGTTAGTGTTAGCGTACGGGTTAGGATTAGGGGACGGGTGAGGGTCAGGCTTCGGGGAAGGGTTAGGGTTAGGGTTCGGGCTAGGGTTAGGGTTAGGGGACGGGGACGGTTTAGGGTCCAGGTGAGGGTACGGCAACACTTTAGGGGGAGCGTGCGTGTGAGGGCGTGGGTTAGTGTTAGCGTACGGGTTAGGATTAGGGGACGGGTGAGGGTCAGGCTTCGGGGAAAGGTTAGGGTTAGGGTTCGGACTAGGGTTAGGGTTAGGGGACGGGGACGGGGACGGTTTAGGTTCCAGGTGAGGGTACGGCAACGTTTTAGGGGGAGCGTGCGTGTGAGGGTGCGGGTTAGTGTTAGCGTACGGGTTAGAATTAGGGGACGGTTGAGGGTCATGCTTCGGGGAAGGGTTAGGGTTAGGGTTCGGGTAGGGTTAGGTGTAGGTGACGGGGACGGTTTAGGGTCCAGGTGAGGGTACGGCAACGCTTTAGGGGGAGCGTGCGTGTGAGGGCGCGGGTTAGTGTTAGCGTACGGGTTAGGATTAGGGGACGGGTGAGGGTCAGGCTTCGGGGAAGTGTTAGGGTTAGGGTTCGGGCTAGGGTTAGGGTAAGGGGACGGGGACGGTTTAGGGTCCAGGTGAGGGTACGGCAACGCTTTAGGGGGAGCGTGCGTGTGAGGGCACGGGTTAGTGTTAGCGTACGGGTTAGGATTAGGGCACGGTTGAGGGTCAGGCTTCGGGGAAGGGTTAGGGTTAGGGTTCGGGCTAGGGTTAGGGTTAGGGGACGGGGACGGTTTCGGGTCCAGGTGAGGGTACGGCAACGCTTTAGGGGGAGCGTGCGTGTGAGGGCGCGGTTTAGTGTTAGCGTACGGGATAGGATTAGGGGACGCGTGAGGGTCAGGCTTCGGGGAAGGGTTAGGGTTAGGGTTCGGGCTAGGGTTAGGATTAGGGGACGGGGACGGTTTAGGGTCCAGGTGAGGGTACGACAACGCTTTAGGGGGAGCGTGCGTGTGAGGGCGCGGGTTAGTGTTAGCGTACGGGTTAGGATTAGGGGACGGATGAGGGTCAGGCTTCGGGGAAGGGTTAGGGTTAGGGTTCGGGCTAGGGTTAAGGTTAGGGGACTGGGACCGTTTAGGGTCCAGTTGAGGGTACGGCAACGCTTTAGGGGGAGCGTGCGTGTGAGGGCGCGGGTTAGTGTTAGCGTACGGGTTAGGATTAGGGGACGGGTGAGGGTCAGGCTTCGGGGAAGGGTTAGGGATAGGGTTCGGGCTAGGGTTAGGGTTAGGGGACGGGGACGGTTTAGGGTCCAGGTGAGGGTACGGTAACGCTTTAGGGGGAGCGTGCGTGTGAGGGCGCGGGTTAGTGTTAGCGTACGGGTTAGGATTAGGGGACGGGTGAGGGTCAGGCTTCGGGGAAGGGTTAGGGTTAGGGTTCGGGCTAGGGTTAGGGTTAGGGGACGGGGACGGTTTAGGGTCCAGGTGAGTGTACGGCAACGTTTTAGGGGGAGTGTGCCTGTGAGGGCGCGGGTTAGTGTTAGCGTACGGGTTAGGATTAGGGGACGGGTGAGGGTCAGGCTTCGGGGAAGGGTTAGGGTTAGGGTTCAGGCTAGGGTTAGGGTTGGGGACGGGGACGGTTTAGGGTCCAGGTGAGGTTACCGCAACGCTTTAGGGGGAGCGTGCGTGTGAGGGCACGGGTTAGTGTTAGCGTACGGGTTAGGATTAGGGGACGGGTGAGGGTCAGGCTTCAGGGAAGGGTTAGGGTTCGGGCTAGGGTTAGGGTTAGGGGACGGGGACGGTTTAGGGTCCAGGTGAGTGTACGGCAACGCTTTAGGGGGAGCGTGCGTGTGAGGGCGCGGGTTAGTGTTAGCGTACGGGTTAGGATTAGGGGACGGGTGAGGGTCAGGCTTCGGGGAAGGGTTAGGGTTAGGGTTCGGGCTAGGGTTAGGGTTAGGGGACGGGGATGGTTTAGGGTCCAGGTGAGGGTACGGCAACGCTTTAGGGGGAGCGTGCGTGTGAGGGCGCGGGTTAGTGTTAGCGTACGGGTTATGATTAGGGGACGGGTGAGGGTCAGGCTTCTGGGAAGTGTTAGGGTTAGGGTTCGGGCTAGGGTTAGGGTTAGGGGACGGGGACGGTTTAGGGTCCAGGTGAGGGTACGGCAACGCTTTAGGGGGAGCGTGCGTGTGAGGGCGCGGGTTAGTGTTAGCGTACGGGTTAGGATTAGGGGACGGGTGAGGGTCAGGCTTCGGGGAAGGGTTAGGGTTAGGGTTCGGGCTAGGGTTAGGGTTAGGGGACGGGGACGGTTTAGGGTCCAGGTGAGGGTACGGCAACGCTTTAGGGGGAGCGTGCGTGTGAGGGCGCGGTTTAGTGTTAGCGTACGGGTTAGGATTAGGGCACGGGTGAGGGTCAGGCTTCGGGGAAGGGTTAGGGTTAGGGTTCGGGCTAGGGTTAGGGTTAGGGGATGGGGACGGTTTAGGGTCCAGGTGAGGGTACGGCAACGCTTTAGGGGGAGCGTGCGTGTGAGGGCGCGGGTTACTGTTAGCGTACGGGTTAGGATTAGGGGACGGGTGAGGGTCAGGCTTCGGGGAAGGGTTAGGGTTAGGGTTCGGGCTAGGGTTAGGGTTAGGGGACGGGGACGGTTTAGGGTCCAGGTGAGGGTACGGCAACGCTTTAGGGGGAGGTGCATGTGAGGGCGGGGGTTAGTGTTAGCGTACGGGTTAGGATTAGGGAACGGGTGAGGGTCAGGCTTCGGGGAAGGGTTAGGTTTAGGGTTCGGGCTAGGGTTAGGGTTAGGGGACGGGGACGGTTTAGGTTCCAGGTGAGGGTACGGCAACGCTTTAGGGGGAGCGTGCGTGTGAGGGCGCGGGTTAGAATTAGCGTACGGGTTAGGATTAGGGGACGGGTGAGGGTCAGGCTTCTGGGAAGGGTTAGGGTTAGGGTTCAGGCTAGGGTTAGGGTTGGGGACGGGGACGGTTTAGGGTCCAGGTGAGGTTACGGCAACGCTTTAGGGGGAGCGTGCGTGTGAGGGCACGGGTTAGTGTTAGCGTACGGGTTAGGATTAGGGGACGGGTGAGGGTCAGGCTTCAGGGAAGGGTTAGGGTTCGGGCTAGGGTTAGGGTTAGGGGACGGGGACGGTTTAGGGTCCAGGTGAGTGTACGGCAACGCTTTAGGGGGAGCGTGCATGTGAGGGCGCGGGTTAGTGTTAGCGTACGGGTTAGGATTAGGGGACGGGTGAGGGTCAGGCTTCGGGGAAGGGTTAGGGTTAGGGTTCGGGCTAGGGTTAGGGTTAGGGGACGGGGACGGTTTAGGGTCCAGGTGAGGGTACGGCAATGCTTTAGGGGGAGCGTGCGTGTGAGGGCGCGGGTTAGTGTTAGCGTACGGGTTAGGATTAGGGGACGGGTGAGGGTCAGGCTTCTGGGAAGTGTTAGGGTTAGGGTTCGGGCTAGGGTTAGGGTTAGGGGACGGGGACGGTTTAGGGTCAAGGTGAGGGTACGGCAACGCTTTAGGGGGAGCGTGCGTGTGAGGGAGTGGGTTAGTGTTAGCGTACGGGTTAGGATTAGGGAACGGGTGAGGGTCAGGCTTCGGGGAAGGGTTAGGGTTAGGGTTCGGGCTAGGGTTAGGGTTAGGGGACGGGGACGGTTTAGGGTCCAGGTGAGGGTACGGCAACTCTTTATGGGGAGCGTGCGTGTGAGGGCGCGGGTTAGTGTTAGCGTACGGGTTAGGATTAAGGGACGGGTGAGTGTCAGGCTTCGGGGAAGGGTTAGGGTTAGGGTTCGGGCTAGGGTTAGGGTTAGGGGACGGGGACGGTTTAGGTTCCAGGTGAGGGTACGGCAACGCTTTAGCGGGAGGTGCATGTGAGGGCGCGGGTTAGTGTTAGCGTACGGGTTAGGATTAGGGAACGGGTGAGGGTCAGGCTTCGGGGAAGGGTTAGGGTTAGGGTTCGGGCTAGGGTTAGGGTTAGGGGACGGGGACGGGGACGGTTTAGGGTCCAGGTGAGGGTACGGCAACGCTTTAGGGGGAGCGTGCGTGTGAGGGCGTGGGTTAGTGTTAGCGTACGGGTTAGGATTAGGGGACGGGTGAGGGTCAGGCTTCGGGGAAGGGTTAGGGTTAGGGTTCGGGTAGGGTTAGGTTTAGGTGACGGGGACGGTTTAGGGTCCAGGTGAGGGTACAGCAACGCTTTAGGGAGAGAGTGCGTGTGAGGGCGCGGGTTAGTGTTAGCGTACGGCTTAGGATTAGGGGACGGGTGAGGGTCAGGCTTCGGGGAAGGGTTAGGGTTAGGGTTCAGGCTACGGTTAGGGTTAGGGGACGGGGACGGTTTAGGGTCCAGGTGAGGGTACAGCAACGCTTTAGGGGGAGCGTGCGTGTGAGGGCGCGCGTTAGTGTTAGCGTACGGGTTAGGATTAGGGGACGGGTGAGGGTCAGGCTTCGGGGAAGGGTTAGGGTTAGGGTTCGGGCTAGGGTTAGGGTTAGGGGATGGGGACGGTTTAGGGTCCAGGTGAGAGTACGGCAACGCTTTAGGGGGAGCGTGCGTGTGAGGGCGCGGGTTAGTGTTAGCGCAGGGGTTAGGATTAGGGGACGGGTGAGGGTCAGGCTTAGGGGAAGGGTTAGGGTTAGGGTTAGGGGACGGGGACGGTTTAGGGTCCAGGTGAGGGTACGGCAACGCTTTAGGGGGAGCGTGCGTGTGAGGGCGCGGGTTAGTGTTAGCGTACGGGTTAGGATTAGGGGACGGGTGAGTGTCAGGTTTCGGGGAAGGGTTAGGGTTAGGGTTCGGGCTAGGGTTAGGGTTAGGGGACGGGGACGGTTTAGGTTCCAGGTGAGGGTACGGCAACGCTTTAGGGGGAGGTGCATGTGAGGGCGCGGGTTAGTGTTAGCGAACGGGTTAGGATTAGGGAACGGGTGAGGGTCAGGCTTCGGGGAAGGGTTAGGTTTAGGGTTCGGGCTAGGGTTAGGGTTAGGGGACGGGGACGGTTTAGGTTCCAGGTGAGGGTACGGCAACGCTTTAGGGGGAGCGTGCGTGTGAGGGCGCGGGTTAGTGTTAGCGTACGGGTTAGGATTAGGGGACGGGTGAGGGTCAGGCTTCTGGGAAGGGTTAGGGTTAGGGTTCAGGCTAGGGTTAGGGTTGGGGACGGGGACGGTTTAGGGTCCAGGTGAGGTTACGGCAACGCTTTAGGGGGAGCGTGCGTGTGAGGGCACGGGTTAGTGTTAGCGTACGGGTTAGGATTAGGGGACGGGTGAGGGTCAGGCTTCAGGGAAGGGTTAGGGTTCGGGCTAGGGTTAGGGTTAGGGGACGGGGACGGTTTAGGGTCCAGGTGAGTGTACGGCAACGCTTTAGGGGGAGCGTGCATGTGAGGGCGCGGGTTAGTGTTAGCGTACGGGTTAGGATTAGGGGACGGGTGAGGGTCAGGCTTCGGGGAAGGGTTAGGGTTAGGGTTCGGGCTAGGGTTAGGGTTAGGGGACGGGGACGGTTTAGGGTCCAGGTGAGGGTACGGCAACGCTTTAGGGGGAGCGTGCGTGTGAGGGCGTGGGTTAGTGTTCGCGTACGGGTTAGGATTAGGGAACGGGTGAGGGTCAGGCTTCGGGGAAGGGTTAGGGTTAGGGTTCGGGCTAGGGTTAGGGTTAGGGGACGGGGACGGTTTAGGGTCCAGGTGAGGGTACGGCAACTCTTTATGGGGAGCGTGCGTGTGAGGGCGCGGGTTAGTGTTAGCGTACGGGTTAGGATTAAGGGACGGGTGAGGGTCAGGCTTCGGGGAAGGGTTAGGGTTAGGGTTCGGGCTAGGGTTAGGGTTAGGGGACGGGGACGGTTTAGGTTCCAGGTGAGGGTACAGCAACGCTTTAGCGGGAGGTGCATGTGAGGGCGCGGGTTAGTGTTAGCGTACGGGTTAGGATTAGGGAACGGGTGAGGGTCAGGCTTCGGGGAAGGGTTAGGGTTAGGGTTCGGGCTAGGGTTAGGGTTAGGGGACGGGGACGGGGACGGTTTAGGGTCCAGGTGAGGGTACGGCAACGCTTTAGGGGGAGCGTGCGTGTGAGGGCGCGGGTTAGTGTTAGCGTACGGGTTAGGATTAGGGGACGGGTGAGGGTCAGGCTTCTGGGAAGGGTTAGGGTTAGGGTTCAGGCTAGGGTTAGGGTTGGGGACGGGGACGGTTTAGGGTCCAGGTGAGGTTACGGCAACGCTTTAGGGGGAGCGTGCGTGTGAGGGCACGGGTTAGTGTTAGCGTACGGGTTAGGATTAGGGGACGGGTGAGGGTCAGGCTTCAGGGAAGGGTTAGGGTTCGGGTTAGGGTTAGGGTTAGGGGACGGGGATGGTTTAGGGTCCAGGTGAGTGTACGGCAACGCTTTAGGGGGAGCGTGCGTGTGAGGGCGCGGGTTAGTGTTAGCGTACGGGTTAGGATTAGGGGACGGGTGAGGGTCAGGCTTCGGGGAAGGGTTAGGGTTAGGGTTCGGGCTAGGGTTAGGGTTAGGGGACGGGGATGGTTTAGGGTCCAGGTGAGGGTACGGCAACGCTTTAGGGGGAGCGTGCGTGTGAGGGCGCAGGTTAGTGTTAGCGTACGGGTTAGGATTAGGGGACGGGTGAGGGTCAGGCTTCTGGGAAGTGTTAGGGTTAGGGTTCGGGCTAGGGTTAGGGTTAGGGGACGGGGACGGTTTAGGGTCCAGGTGAGGGTACGGCAACGCTTTAGGGGGAGCGTGCGTGTGAGGGCGCGGGTTAGTGTTAGCGTACGGGTTAGGATTAGGGGACGGGTGAGGGTCAGGCTTCGGGGAAGGGTTAGGGTTAGGGTTCGGGCTAGGGTTAGGGTTAGGGGATGGGGACGGTTTAGGGTCCAGGTGAGGGTACGGCAACGCTTTAGGGGGAGCGTGCGTGTGAGGGCGTGGGTTAGTGTTAGCGTACGGGTTAGGATTAGGGGACGGGTGAGGGTCAGGCTTCGGGGAAGGGTTAGGGTTAGGGTTCGGGCTAGGGTTAGGGTTAGGGGACGGGGACGGTTTAGGGTCCAGGTGAGGGTACGGCAACACTTTAGGGGGAGCGTGCGTGTGAGGGCGTGGGTTAGTGTTAGCGTACGGGTTAGGATTAGGGGACGGGTGAGGGTCAGGCTTCGGGGAAGGGTTAGGGTTAGGGTTCGGACTAGGGTTAGGGTTAGGGGACGGGGACGGGGACGGTTTAGGTTCCAGGTGAGGGTACGGCAACGCTTTAGGGGGAGCGTGCGTGTGAGGGTGCGGGTTAGTGTTAGCGTACGGGTTAGAATTAGGGGACGGTTGAGGGTCATGCTTCGGGGAAGGGTTAGGGTTAGGGTTCGGGTAGGGTTAGGTGTAGGTGACGGGGACGGTTTAGGGTCCAGGTGAGGGTACGGCAACGCTTTAGGGGGAGCGTGCATGTGAGGGTGCGGGTTAGTGTTAGCGTACGGGTTAGGATTAGGGGACGGGTGAGGGTCAGGCTTCGGGGAAGTGTTAGGGTTAGGGTTCGGGCTAGGGTTAGGGTAAGGGGACGGGGACGGTTTCGGGTCCAGGTGAGGGTACGGCAACGCTTTAGGGGGAGCGTGCGTGTGAGGGCACGGGTTAGTGTTAGCGTACGGGTTAGGATTAGGGCACGGTTGAGGGTCAGGCTTCGGGGAAGGGTTAGGGTTAGGGTTCGGGCTAGGGTTAGGGTTAGGGGACGGGGACGGTTTCGGGTCCAGGTGAGGGTACGGCAACGCTTTAGGGGGAGCGTGCGTGTGAGGGCGCGGTTTAGTGTTAGCGTACGGGATAGGATTAGGGGACGCGTGAGGGTCAGGCTTCGGGGAAGGGTTAGGGTTAGGGTTCGGGCTAGGGTTAGGTTTAGGGGACGGGGACGGTTTAGGGTCCAGGTGAGGGTACGACAACGCTTTAGGGGGAGCGTGCGTGTGAGGGCGCGGGTTAGTGTTAGCGTACGGGTTAGGATTAGGGGACGGATGAGGGTCAGGCTTCGGGGAAGGGTTAGGGTTAGGGTTCGGGCTAGGGTTAAGGTTAGGGGACTGGGACCGTTTAGGGTCCAGTTGAGGGTACGGCAACGCTTTAGGGGGAGCGTGCGTGTGAGGGCGCGGGTTAGTGTTAGCGTACGGGTTAGGATTAGGGGACGGGTGAGGGTCAGGCTTCGGGGAAGGGTTAGGGATAGGGTTCGGGCTAGGGTTAGGGTTAGGGGACGGGGACGGTTTAGGGTCCAGGTGAGGGTACGGCAACGCTTTAGGGGGAGCGTGCGTGTGAGGGCGCGGGTTAGTGTTAGCGTACGGGTTAGGATTAGGGGACGGGTGAGGGTCAGGCTTCGGGGAAGGGTTAGGGTTAGGGTTCGGGCTAGGGTTAGGGTTAGGGGACGGGGACGGTTTAGGGTCCAGGTGAGTGTACGGCAACGTTTTAGGGGGAGTGTGCCTGTGAGGGCGCGGGTTAGTGTTAGCGTACGGGTTAGGATTAGGGGACATGTGAGGGTCAGGCTTCGGGGAAGGGTTAGGGTTAGGGTTCGGGCTAGGGTTAGGGTTAGGGGACGGGGACGGTTTAGTGTCCAGGTGAGGGTACGGCAATGCTTTAGGGGGAGCGTGCGTGTGAGGGCGCGGGTTAGTGTTAGCGTAC